>NW_022630126.1:0-74999 GCF_010909765.2 Amblyraja radiata | reverse complement strand
AGCTCTATATAACTCTCTCTTGAAAGCATTCAGAGAATTGGTCTCCACTGCTTTCTGAGGCAGAGAATTCCAGAGATTCACAACTTTCTGGGTGAAAAAGTGTTTCCTCATCTCCATTCTAAATGGCTTTATTCTTAAACTGTGGCTCCTGGTACTGGACTCCCCCAACATCGGGAACATGTTACTTGCCTCTAGTGTGTCCAATCCCTTAATAATCTTATATGTTTCGATAAGATTCCCTCTCATCCTTCTAAACTGCAGAGTATACAAGCCCAGTCGCTCCAATCTATCAACGTGTGACAGTTCTGCCATCCCAGGAATTAACCTTGTAAACCTACGCTCCACTCCTTCAATACCAAGAATGTCCTTCGTCAAATTTGGAGACCAAAACTGCACAAAACAATAATAATAATAATAATAATAATAAATTTTATTTAAGGGTGCCTTTCAAGAGTCTCAAGGACACCTTACAAAAATTTAGCAGGTAGAGGAAAAATATGTAAGGGGAATTAAATAAATAGTAGAGACATGACTAGTACACAAAGTGAAGACAGAATTCAATACAAAAGACAATATGAGGCAATTAATGCACAGATGAAAAGGGAGGGGGACGTGGGTCTAAGGATAGGCCGAGGTGAAGAGATGGGTCTTGAGGCGGGACTGGAAGATGGTGAGGGACACGGAATTGCGGATCAGTTGGGGGAGGGAGTTCCAGAGCCTGGGAGCTGCCCTGGAGAAGGCTCTGTCCCCAAAACTGCGGAGGTTGGACTTGTGGATGGAGAGGAGACCGGCAGATGTGGATCTGAGGGACCGTGAGGGTTGGTAGGGGGAAAGGAGGTCAGTGAGATATGAGGGGGGGGGAGATGATGGAGGGCTTTGTAGGTGAGGATGATGCCAGGATTTGGTGTGGGTGATGAGTCGGGCGGCTGCGTTCTGGACCAGTTGGAGTCGGTTGGTGTAGGTGGAGCTGATGCCAAGGAGAAGTGTGTTGCCATAGTCCAGTCGGGAGGAGATGAAGGCATGGATGCGTCTTTCAGCAGCGGGAAGTGTGAGAGAGGGTCTGAGTTTGGCGATGTTGCGGAGATGAAAGAAGGAGGTTTTAATGACATGGCGGATGTGAGGCTCAAGGGAGAGGGTGGAATCAAAGATCACGCCAAGGTTGCGGGCCTGGGGAGATGGGGAAATATGCCAGGCGTGGTCTAACTAGGGCCCTGTACAACTGCAGAATGAACTCTTTGCTGCTATACTCAACTCCTCTAGTTATGAAGGCCAACATGCCGTTCGCTTTCTTCACTGCCTGCTGTTCCTGCAGGTTTACTTTCATTGACTGATGAACAAAGACTCCCAGATCCCATTGTACTTCCCCTTTTCCCAACTTGACACCATTTGATAGTAATCTGCCTTCCTGTTTTGCCACCAAAGTGAATAACCTCACATTTATCCACATTAAACTGCATCTGCCAAGCATCTGCCCACTCACCCAACCTGTCCAAGTCACACTGCATTCTCATAGAATCCTCCTCACAGTACACACTGCCGCACAGCTTTGTGTCATCTGCAAATTTGCTCATGTTACTTGGAATCCCTTCATCTAGATCATTAACGTATATTGTAAATAGCAGCGGTCTCAGCACGGAGCCTTGCGGTACCCCACTAGTCACTGCCTGTCATTCTGAAAGGGACCCGTTAATCCCTACTCTTTGTTTCCTGTCTGTCAACCAATTTTCTATCCATGTCGGCACTCTACCCCCAATACCATGTGCTCTAGCCCCAATACCATGTGCTATCCATGTCGGCACTCTACCCCCAATACCATGACATTTCCTAGTGGCGGCGCGGCTCTGGCTGCAGCGGCTCTCCGGCAGTCCTGTTTGTTTTGTGTTTTTTTGTGTTGTTTATTTTCGTTTTGGTTAGTCTAGTTTTGGTTTTTAGTTTCTGTTTTGGGGGGGGGTTGAAACGGGGCTTGCTGTCTCTCCCTGCGGGGGAATGCGACTTTTTGTCGTATTCCCCTTCTCTGCCTCCGTCTGCGCTGAGGCCTAATGGCGGAGCTGGCGACCTCGAGGCTCAGGAGGCAGAGCCCGCCAGGACTCGCACTGGGCTCGATCCCGTGAGGACGGCCCGGCTCGGGGCTGGAACAGTGCTTTCGTGAGGGACTGTGACGCTCCCGTGAGGACGGCCGGCCCGAGGAAGGAACGGTGCTCCCGTCGGAGTGGCCGAGCTCGGGGAGGTGCGGCGCTCCCAGCCCGAGGGAGGAGCGGCGCCCAGTCTGGGTGGCCCAGCCCGATGGATGAGCGGCTGCCGGTCGGGGCGGCCCAGCCCGAGGGAGGAGCGGCGCCCATGTCGGGGCGGCCCAGCCCGAGGGAGGAGCGGCGCCCGGTCGGGGCGGCCCAGCCCGAGGGAGAAGCGGTGCCCAGTCGGGGCGGCCCAGCCCGAGGGAGAAGCGGTGCCCAGTCGGTGCGGCCCAGCCCGAGTGAGGAGCGGTGCCCAGTCGGGGCGGCCTGGCGCGAGGCTGAGACGGTGGCAGTACTCACGTAAGGGCGATCCGGCTCGGGGCTGGAACGGTGTTCCGGTGGCTGGGACGGTGTTCTGGCGGTGTTGGCCTGAGTCCGGGGTTCGGCCGCGGGCCAGCGGCTGTGTCAGCAGGACTGGTGGGCGGCAGCTTCGACCACCCCGGGCCGCGGTGTTTGAGCCGCGGGACAGTTTTTAACATCGCCCGGGGGGTATCGCCTCAGCGCAGAGGGAGAAGAGGAGGGAAGAGACTGGAGACCTAAGACTTTTGCCTCCATCACAGTGAAGAGATGTTGGGTGGACTCACTGTGGTGGATGTTAATATGTGTTTATTGTTCTTTTTTATTGTATTGTATGTATGACTGCTTCAGTTTCGTTCAGACTTCGGTCTGAATGACAATAAAGGTTATCTTATCTTATCTTATCTAATTTTGCCCACTAATCTCCTATATGGGACATTATCAAATGCTTTCTGAAAGTCTAGGTACACTACACCCACTGGCTCTCCCTTGTCCATTTTCCTAGTTACACCCTCAAAAAGTTCCAAAAGATCAGTCATGCATGATTTCCCTTTCATGAATCCATGCTGACTCGGCCCGATCCTGTCACTGCTATCCAAATGTACCGCTATTTCATATTTTATAATTGACTCCAGCTCTTCCCCACCACCGATATCAGGCTAACTGGTCTATAATTCCCAGTTTTCTCTCTCCATCATTTCTTAAAAAGTGGGATAACATTAGCTACCTTCCAATCCACAGAAACTGATCCTAAATCGATAGAACATTGGAAAATGATCACCAATGCGTCCACGATTTATGGAACCACTTCTTTAAGTACCCTGAGATGTAGATCACCAGGCCCTGGGGATTTATCAGCCATCAGTCCCATCAGTCTACCCAACACCATTTCCTGTCTAATGTTGATTTCCTTCAGTTCCTCCATCACCCTAGGTGCTGGCCACTAGTATATCTGGGAGATTGTGTCTTCCTTTGTGAAGACAGATCCAAACAAAGTACCTGTTCAACTCGTCTGCCATTTCCTTGTTCCCCATAATAAATTCACCTGTTTCTGTCTTCAAGGGTCCAACTTTGGCCTTAACTAATTTTTGCCTCTTGACATACCTAAATAAGCTTTTACTATCCTGCTTTATATTCTTGGCTAGCTTACCTTCCTACCTCATCTTTTCTCTCAGTAGTGCCTTTTTAGTTATCTTCTGTTGTTCTTTAAAGGTTTTCCAATCCACTGGCTTCCTGCGATGTTATACTTCTTTTATATTTATACTCTCCTTGACTTCCCTTGTCACGGTCACCTCTTATCCCCCTTTAGAATCTTTCTTCCTCTTTGGAATGAACTGATTCTGCACCTTCTGTATTATTTTTTGAAATGGTCAATAGAAATCTAATTGTAGAAAATCTGTGTTCACATGACATCCAGATCAAAAGCTGTTTTGAGTGCGATATTATTTTTGCAATCATAACACCAATTCATCTTTAGAGCATGATTTGTATCAATTCTAAAGCTGCACAAAGTGACATGTTCACACTAAGGTCACACAAAACATGGTGAATTTAAACTACATACGATTACATCAACCTGGAATTTTAATTCTAGTAACAGCCATGATAACCTTTGAAGTATTAGATTTGGAAAAAGTCATCTAGTTTGTTTATGTCCTAACATTGAAAGAATATGCCCAGCTTTCCCAATTTGGCCTTGTGTAACTCAACCCACCAACATGATCATTCTTAATGGAAATTAGAGGCAAGAAATGCCACCATTCCAACAACATCCAATCTTTGATTGGTAACACAAAAACCTCTCTCCATTTTGTTTTCAATTACCTCCAGCATTGTGATTTTGTTGATAATATCTGTATTTGGTGTATTAAGCAAAGTTCCCAAAGCTTTACAATATATGTGAACTGGAAGTACATCTTGCCAAACTTTGCTCAGCCGCTTTAACTGAAGAATCACCTGTGGGAACAAAAAACAAACTGTGTTAATGGTTAGAATGGAAGACTGAATCAATTATCAGGTTAGGTCAGCGTTTCGCAACCTTTTTACCCGTGCCGAACCCTTGAAATAATTTCCATGTATCGGGGAACCCCTGAGTTGGGGATTGATGGGCCCGCCGCCATTTTTAGATCGCCATTTTGACTCGCGTCACAATGGCGTACTCTGACATGACAACGGGGACCCGTCAGTTGTGCCTGCGCAGTTGGGGTAGGATTGTCAGGCCAGGATCGCCATTTTAACATCCAGCGTTGTGTATAGGTAAGTGCTACTGGGGGAATATTGTGTTGGAGGAGGTGGGCCCAACAGGTCCACGCTTGGTCTAGTTCAGGGGTGTCAAACTCATTTTAGGTCACGGGCCGGATTGGGCAAAATATGACTTCATGCGGTCCTATTGAAGAAGAACCCTGGCCCGAAACAACCCCTAATCCATTCCCTCCAGATGTTGCCTAGCCCGCTGAGTTCGTCCAGTAGCAATGTTACAAAATTTTGAGATTTAAAAAATCAAGTCTGTAATTTATCCCATCAGATAAAGCATACAAAGAAGTTTAATTTGACACCTAATTCACTTTCAAAGCTCATGTATTTAAAAAGTTATGGCCATTTTCATACTCGGAAATTAGCATCTTGTTCCCTATTGATTTTCTATGGACGTAACAAAAAAGCTGTGATCGTGGACAGTCAAAAGCCCATAACTTTCTTAAAAATTAAGAGAACTGAATGAAATTTTCTGTTATCATAGATTGAACCATTCTGAAACAAATATAAAATAATCTTACTTGGATGACCTGAAATTAAAGCATATAATTAGTTAGTTACCCAAGTGTAGCTAATTTCAAACTTCAATTACTAGATCTAAACATCTATCCATTTCTTAATAAATGATTAACATTTTTAAATAGCCTAAGTGTGCAAATAATATTCATAAATGATTCACAATAAAACATGATTTTAAAATCTCATTTACATTAATTTATAGGCCAAATGGAAGGAATTTAGTGTTCAATTGCTGTAAATTAAAGTCCATTTTAAATCAGCTTTCTAGTGGGATCCTGTGAACGCGCTGGTTTAGAACGTTCACATTGCGGTAGATGTGTGCCTTCAAATGCCCAGAAAAATACTGCGGGATATAATGGGGCCAAAATGAGCTACTCGCAATATTAAACTTTGTATAAAGGGATCTTAAGAAGCCCTTTTTAATGTAAAAATAAGCTATATACCTTCTGTGGTTTGCTCTATGAGACACTGACGGCTGTCGGTGGTCGCGGGTTTAGAGATTGATTTTTAAACTACTATAACTATTATACGAGGCCTTTAAAACTAATAATAGCTTTTGCGACGGGGTCTTCCAGCGATTTTACGTTAATAATTAACAAGGCTGAACATCTTCGATTTGAACAGCCTAGAGAAAATCGCGTTTTAAACCCGCCCCCCTCTAAACGGCGCCAAAATCGCGCAAAACCGCAGCGACAGATTTTCAGCGACGCTTCAGGTAGGTTTTGCAACATACCTACGTCCAGCACTCTGTTTTTTATTTAACTCTGAAATTGAAGATAGCCACACAAAGCTGGAGTAACTCAGCGGGACAGGCAGCATCGCTGGAGAGAAGGAATGCGTGACGTTTCAGGTCGAGACCCTTCTTCAGACAATCACAAGTACTCTCATCGACGAGAGTTCAGTTCCGTGGCATATCACGCCATATAAGGAGCGCAGCTGACTAGGGAGGCTCCAGTTGATCACTATTTATCTTGCAACCCCTAGCGACCTCTTGCGGAACCGGAGCGTTGCGGGGAATGCCGGTTGAGAAACGCTGGCTTAGGTTAATGGAACGGTGTTGATAATAGCCACTCCTCAACTCAATAATCACAAACTGAGCAATTGTTGAAATCCAACAACGTGCTTCTGATACTACTCATCGATACTATGCATGGGGTGAAGTACAAAAGAGGGAATGAGACATACAGGAGGAAACAACTTAGGCACATGAAGCAGAGATGCCATGTAGAACTGTGACTTTATCAGTTGTAGATGAAGGCATCCAATTGTATGCACATATTTGAGTGTCATTCTAATAAGTGGGGTGGGCCAACACTATAACCATGTTACATCAATTGTAATTTCAAGCCAAGAATAAACTTATACCACAAAACTCAACACACATAACTCCCTTATTCATCTGATGTTGTGTAGCAATGAAACAGTGGCCAGCATGTTGTACTCCACTAACACCCACGGGTCTGGACCAAATTTCAAACTATGTTTAGTCACTGCTGCATGGTGTACTTATGTGCATGCACCACAGAGAAGGTACTCCCAGAATCAAAGTGTGGCTTCTGCCCATCCAGAGATACAGCTGACATGATATTCCCAGCACGCCAACACCAGGAACTATGCAGTGAACAAAGGCAACCTTTGTACATGGGCTTCATAGACCTGACAAAGGCTTTTGACTCAGTAGACCGCCAGGCTCTTTGGAGCATACGATCAAGTTACAGTTGTCACGACAAGTACATCAGAATATTGAGGCTTCTACATGATGGCATGTCAGTCGCAAAGCTCAGCAACTGCGGCTCTGAGTCCGTGCCCTTTACTGTGGAAACAGGGGTCAAACAGGGTTACATCTTCCCACCCATCCTGTTTGTCACCTTCGTTGCTGCCATTCTTCACCTCATTGGTGAAGAGCTGCCACAGGGGATCTCAATCCTCTACAGAACTCTCTTCTTCTTCTTATCGAGTCCACACATAAGATTAGAAGTTGTTCAGCCAGAGCTGAACACACTTCTCGACATCTGCACAATGGTGTCTGTCTTGCGCTTCTTGTTCTTCTTGTGCGTGGTGGTGGAAAGATTGGTTGAAACAGGGCCGCGACGTGAACGCTCTTTCCTTGACCCCTCTACAGAGCTGAATGTGAGCTCTTCAACCTTAATAGGTTGAAGGCCAAGAGCAAAGTCAGTAACACCGCCATCATGGAGCATCAGTATGCGGACGATTGTGCCTTTGCAACACACTACACAGAAGACCTCCAGGGCATCCTGAATGCCTTTGCCAATGCATACAGAGCCGTGGGCCTAGACTTAAACGTCAAGAAGACCCAGGTCCTACATCAACCTCCACCCAACCAGCTGTCTACCCAGCCCACTATAAAAATGGACGACACCACTCTTAGAAACGTTGACCAGTTCCCCAACCATGGCAGCATTCTTTCCTCAAAAGCTGACATCGACTATAAGGTCAACCATCGCCTAAGTTGTGCCAGTGGAGCCTACGCCAGATTCAGAAAAGAAGTATTTGAAGACGGAGACCTAAAGGCCCGAAACAAAACTGCTGGTCTACAGAGCCATTGTCCTCCCCACCCTGTTGTATGGAGCCGAGTCATGGATCACCTACAGCAGGCACCAGAGATCCCTGGAACAATACCATCAAAGACCCATACGAAAGATTCAGAGGATCTTTTGGGAGGACAAACGCAACAACATAAGCGGTTGAGGAAGCCAACATGACCAGCATCACCACCATAATAAATTCGAGTGACTGGTCATGTCATCCACATGTCCACACATGTGTCCCTCAACAGATCCTGTACTCTCAACTAAATTAAGGTAGGCGAGCCCCCGGCGGGCCAAAGAAACGCTTCAAGGACAACATCAGGAACAGTGTGAAGAAATTTCACATCACATCGATCAACTGGGAGCACATTGTACTAGGCAGGAGGAGGAGGAAGAAGAAGTGGAAGAGGAAGAGGAAGAGGAAGAGGAAGAGGAAGAGGAAGAGGCAGAGGAAGAGGAAGAAGAGAGAGAGAGAGAGAGAGAGAGAGAGAGGAGAGAGATGAGAGAGAGACGAGAGAGAGGAGAGAGAGAGACGAGAGAGAGAGAGAGATGAGGAGAGAGATCGAGAGAGACTGAGAGAGAGAAGAAGGAGATGAGAGAGAGAGAGAGTAGGGAGAGGAGGGAGAGGAGAGGGGGTAGAGGAGAGGGAGGGGGGAGAGGAGAGGGAGAGGGGGGAGAGAAGATGGAGGAGGGGGGAGAGGAGAGGG
The DNA here is from genome assembly GCF_010909765.2 of Amblyraja radiata. NCBI lineage: Eukaryota > Metazoa > Chordata > Chondrichthyes > Rajiformes > Rajidae > Amblyraja > Amblyraja radiata. Next base: position 66,443 of record NW_022630126.1, on the reverse strand, counting down.
AGGAGGGGGGAGAGGAGAGGGAGGAGGGGGAGGAGAGGAGAGGGAGGGGGAGAGGAGAGGGAGGGGGGAGAGGAGAGTGAGAGGGAGGGGGGAGAGGAGAGGGAGGGGGGAGAGGAGAGGGAGGGGGGAGAGAAGATGGAGGAGGGGGGGAGAGGAGAGTCATCCTTATGTTTACATGAAATTCCCTCCCACCTTCCTCAGCCAGCAGCATATCCCCAAATATCATCATTTAATTTCTCCTTTGATGTAGCTAAATTGACCTCCTTACAAGCTCCGTGTGGTAGATATTTATTGGTGCTAAATTTACATGTCTTTTGATACAAGGATGCACTAAAATCGCTGCAAAGATCCGGTCAAAGTGAAGAAGCTGCTTCCACTGGCATTAGTCAAGAGCAAATTAACTGAGATTTAATGGATTGTTACAAGGATAGGAAATAGGAGAGGAATGTTTTTCAAGCAAGCAGTGACAATATGGAACTTGCTGCCTGAAATGTAGGTGGAAGCAGATTCAACCACGCCTTTCATAAAGAGATGGACAAAAAAGAAAGTGATTGCAGGAATAGAGGCATGGAATACAAGTCATTAGATTGCTATTTACCAGACGTCAGCTCAGGTTCCAAGTAACAAACGGCTGTTACCAAACCCCACTCTAATATTAAAGAATCAAAATCTATATTGACATTTTGATCATCTCTTGTACATTTGTTTTCTGGAATAAAAGAACACCCACTTTCATAGCTCTTTCTGATTAGTAACACCTTCCTTTTTTCCAGAGTTATGCAATTGCAATTATGTCCGTAAACTCTCTAGCAACTTGCAAATGGAGAAAAAGCAGTTATGTCTAACCTGTCGAACAGCTTTCTTCGCAACCGAGTATTTATCCGGATCTTCCAGATGCGAAAGATTTGTTGTTGTTAAACATCTTTCTAACATCTTGGCTCGTTGCTGCCTCATCTGTGCCAAGTAACATTCAGTTCCTGGCAGAGAAAAGTAATGCTGTGTAAACCATATAACCATATAACAATTTCAGCACGGAAACAGGCCATCTCGGCCCTACAAGTCCGTGCCGAACAACTTTTTTTCCCTTAGTCCCACCTGCCTGCACTCATACCATAACCCTCCATTCCCTTCTCATCCATATGCCTATCCAATTAATTTTTAAATGATACCAACGAACCTGCCTCCACCACTTCCACTGGAAGCTCATTGCACACCGCTACCACTCTCTGAGTAAAGAAGTTCCCCCTCATGTTACCCCTAAACTTCTGTCCCTTAATTCTCAAGTAATGTCCTCTTGTTTGAATCTTCCCTATTCTCAAAGGGAAAAGCTTGTCCACATCAACTCTGTCTATCCCTCTCATCATTTTAAAGATCTCTATCAAGTCCCCACTTAACCTTCTGCGCTCCAGAGAATAAAGACCTAATTTATTCAACCTATCTCTGTAACTTAGCTGTTGAAACCCAGGCAACATTCTAGTAAATCTCCTCTGTACTCGCTCTATTTTGTTAACATCCTTCCTATAATTGGGCGACCAAAATTGTACACCATACTCCAGATTTGGTCTCACCAATGCCTTGTACAATTTTAACATTACATCCCAGCTTCTATACTCAATGCTCTGATTTATAAAGGCTAGCATACCAAAAGCTTTCTTTACCACCCTATCTATATGAGATTCCACCTTCAAGGAACTATGCACGGTTATTCCCAGATCCCTCTGTTCAACTGTATTCTTCAATTCCCTACCATTTACCATGTACTTCCTATTTTAATTTGTCCTGCCAAGGTGTAGCACCTCACATTTATCAGCATTAAACTCCATCTGCCATCTTTCAGCCCATTTTTCCAAATGGCCTAAATCACTCTGTAGACTTTGGAAATCCTCTTCATTATCCACAACACCCCCTATCTTGGTATCATCTGCATACTTACTAATCCAATTTACCACCCCTTCATCCAGATCATTGATGTACATGACAAACAACAAAGGACCCAACACAGATCCCTGAGGCACCCCACTAGTCACCTGCCTCCAACCCGACAAACAGCCATCCACCATTACCCTCTGGCTTCTCCCATTCAGCCACTGTTGAATCCATCTTGCTATTCCTGCATTTATACCCAACAGTTGAACCTTCTTAACCAACCTTCCATGAGGAACCATGTCAAAGGCCTTACTAAAGTCCATATAGACAACATCCACTGATTTACCCTCGTCAATTTCCCTAGTAACCTCTTCAAGAAATTCAAGAAGGTTAGTCAAATATGACCTTCCAGGCACAAATCCATGTTGACTGTTCCTAATCAGACCCTGTTTATCCAGATGATTATACATATTATCTCTAAGTATCTTTTCCATTAATTTGCCCACCACTGAAGTCAAACTAACAGGTCAATATTTGCTAGGTTTACTCTTAGAACCCTTTTTAAACAATGGAACAACATGCGCAGTCCGCCAATCCTCATGGACTATTCCCGTTTCTAATGACAGTTGAAATATTTCTGTCATAGCCCCGGCTATTTCTACACTAACTTCCCTCAATGTCCTAGGGAATATCCTGTCGTGACCTGGAGACTTATCCACTTTTATATTTTTCAAAAGTGTCAGTACTTCTTTTACTTTGAAACTCATAGTATCCATAGCTACTCTACTAGTTTCCCTTACCTCACATAATTCAATATCCTTCTCCTTGGTGAATACCGAAGAAAATAAATTGTTCAATATCTCCCCCATCTCTTTTGGCTCTGCAGATAGCTGTCCACTCTGTCTCTCCAATGGACCAATTTTATCCCTCGTTATCCTTTTGTTATTAATATAGCTATAGAAAACCTTTGGATTTGCTTTCACCTTACTTGCCAAAGCAACCTCATCTCTTCTTTTAACTTTTCTAATTTCTTTCTTAAGATTCTTTTTACATACCTTATACTCCTCAAGCACCTCATTTACTTCATGCTGCCTATAATTATTGTAGAACTCCCTCTTTTTCCGAACAAGATGTCCAATTTCCCTTGAAAACCAGGGCTCTTTCCAATTGTTTCTGTTTCCTTTCAACCGAACAGGAACATAAAGATTCTGTACTCTTAAAATGTCCCCTTTAAAATGTCCTCCATTTCTCTTCTACATCTTTCCCATAAAACAAAATGTCCCAGTTCACTCCTTTTAAATCATCACGCATCTCATCAAAGTTAGCCTTTCTCCAATCAAAAATCTCAACCCTAGGCCCTGTTCTGTCCTTCTCCATAATTAATGGTATTGTGATCACTGGACCCGAAGTGCTCCCCAACGCATACCTCCGCCACCTGTCCCATCTCATTTCCTAACAGGAGGTCCAGCACTGCCCCTCCTCTAGTAGGTACCTCTATGTATTGCTGCAAAAAACTATCCTGCACACATTTTACAAACTCCAAACCATCCAGCCCATTTACAGAATGTGTTTCCCAGTCTATGCGTGGAAAGTTGAAATCTCCCTCAATCACTACCTTGTGCTTACTACTAATATAACCATATAACCATATAACAATTACAGCACGGAAACAGGCCATCTCGACCCTTCTAGTCCGTGCCGAACACGTATTCTCCCCTAGTCCCATATGCCTGCGCTCAGACCATAACCCTCCATTCCTTTCCCGTCCATATAACTATCCAATTTATTTTTAAATTATAAAAACGAACCTGCCTCCACCACCTTCACTGGAAGCTCATTCCACACAGCCACCACTCTCTGAGTAAAGAAGTCCCCCCTCATGTTACCCCTAAACTTCTGTCCCTTAATTCTCAAGTCATGTCCCCTTGTTTGAATCTTCCCTACTCTCAGTGGGAAAAGCTTATCCACGTCAACTCTGTCTATTGCTCTCATCATTTTAAAGACCTCTATCAAGTCCCCCCTTAACCTTCTGCGCTCCAAAGAATAAAGCCCTAACTTGTTCAACCTTTCTCTGTAACTTAGTTGCTGAAACCCAGGCAACATTCCAGTAAATCTCCTCTGTACTCTATCTTTTTGTTGATATCTGCAATCTCCTTACATATTTGCTCTTCCAATTCTCGTTCCCCATTTGGCGGTCTACAATACACCCCTATAAGTGTTGCTACACCTTTCCCACTTCTCAGTTCCACCCAAATAGCCTCCCTAGATGAGCCCTCCAATCTATCCTGCCAAAGCACTGCTGTAATATCTTCCCTGACTAGCAATGCAACACCTCCACCTCTTGCCCCTCCAATTCTATCACACCTGAAGCAACGAAAACCTGGAATATTTAGTTTCCAATCACAGTCCTCCTGCAACCATGTTTCACCGATCGCCACAACATCATACTTCCAGGTGTCTATCCAGACTCTAAGCTCATCCACCTTTCTTACAATGCTCCTAGCATTAAAATATGCACATTTAAGAAACCCCCCGTCTCTTATTCTGTTTATTTCCTTTTTTTTCTTTCTCCTCTTGTGTCCGAGTGCTTCCCTTTTCTGCGTCCTTAAATGCAGGTTTTAAAAAAATGGTTTATAAAGTTGGTCAGATTTTCAACAATACAACACTGCTCTTCAATGTATTTGCATTTCACAGACTGTTACAATATGCCAGCTTCGAACTTGTAACATGAATTCCAAATTGACTTAATTTTGATATCACACCCTAAATTCATCGCGCCAATCGGCATGTACTTTCACACGATGAAAGTAGATTAAAATTCATTCAACCAGTGCACAGGTTACTTTGGAATTAAAAAAAGATGTACTACTGATCTTTAGACAATAATAGAAGTTTAATGACATGCCTGAATATGGAGTAGTATGGCTAACATAAATCAGTATTTATAACACATCCAATTTTCCCCTCTGCCGCAGCAATCCAATTCCACGGCTTCCATTTATCCCCTCATACTCATAACAGAATCTTCACACAAAAAAATCACCCAAGTTAGAGCACGGCATCTACACTCGGCATTGTCGCAACTACAAGACAGGCCAAATAGAAACAAGGAGAGATTTCAAAGGAGGCAGCAAAAACATACCAAACCAGGCAGCTGTTACCCATCTACCAATATTTGGTGTGCGGAACTGTACCCTGAGAGTTCCAGTCTTAAAGAATGAATGAATGAATGAATGAATGGACAGTTGTACTCCACTTCTAATAACTAGGGTCAATTTTTGTACAACCACTCAACTACCTCCTCTGGAAGCTTGTTCCAAGAGTTGCTGATTAGTAATAACATAGTTAACTTTTCAAAATGCAACACCACACATTTCTCGGTATTTAATTCCATCAACCACTCCACAGTTGGCACCTGGCCAACCATCTTCACTATCTACAATACCATCCAATTTCATGTCATCTGCAGACTTGCTAATCATGCCCAGCTCCGAACCCTGAGGCACACCACTAGTCACAGGCGTCTAGTCTGAGAAGCAACCTTTTACCATCACCCACTGCTTCCTTCCAGGAATCCAACTTTCTATCCATTCAGCTATCACTCCTTGGATCCCATGCGACCTAACCTTCCAGAGAAGCCTACCATGTGGAACCTTGTCGAATGCTTTGCTATAGTCAATATATACAACGTCTACAGCTCTGCCTTCAACCTTTTTGATCACATCTTCAAAAAACTCAATTAGGATGGACCCTGAGCAGAACATTTAAACCAGCAATGCTTGAACCAACAGCAACAAATAACAATTCAGCACATGGCTAACATTATAAATCCATCCAACCACCACACTATTTTAATGAGACTTCTTGGGGTTATACAAAATACCCTCCAAATACAGTCTAATAAGACTATGTTCACTACTCAGTTACAGAAATAAGCATAAAACCACCATCCACAGCTAAATGAATTTGGCCAGACAAATCAGGAATACCTGTACTGGTTAAATTGATGTCACCTACTGTTCAGAAAGTGCTCAGTTCACACAAGTTTCTTCCAGAACTTTTAAGCACCTTAGAAACCCAAAAATGTTGGTGCAGTTAAAGATTATATGTCTACACCCTCCTCTATCAAAAGTAACTACCTCAGAATTAGAATCAAATAAAATTCCCATAAGCAAGGCAAGAAAATTCAACCCATGTCACAGAATAAGCAGTGATTTCAAAATACGGTTCTAATTCTCGTTGAACCTAATTATGTCACCGTAACAAATTACATTGAAGACTGGAGATATGGAAAAGTCTCCAATTGTTTCAACATAGTAGAGAATTGATCATAATTGCTGGAGAAGCAAATGTTTTAAAAATCTTTGACATGGTATTCAAATAATAAGTGAAGCAACATCAAGTGAAGTTACACACCTAATCGCCTAAACCTTGGCACAAAGTCTATGAAGGTTGCAACTCTATCGCACAAAGGTGTTGAAAGCCGAGACTGGAATTGGGGTGCAAGCGTGATCAAATGGTGAGCAATGTACATGCAATTGTTGTGGTGGATAGCAGTCAGCTGGGGCAACCTCTGCAGCGGCTCCCTATTTTAAAATAAGAATGAATGGGTTAGAATCTATCATAATGTAGTATCTTGCTGAAACTACACAACAATGTTGGGATTTAATAAATACAAAGCCATTTTGAAATAACAGTGAAGGTTAAGAAGATCAAGTGCAGTTCCGATCCGACACACCTCCTATCCATGTTCTGCAGGGATGCTGCCTGACCAGCTGAGTTGTATGTCTGATCTTAGTGCAAATCAGGTTGTGTTACTGCTGACGTAACACAACAGCACCAAGCAGCAAGAAAATTCATGCTTCACACAAATAATTGCCAAGATTAGAGAACATAAATCCTACCCATACAAGAACTTTCCTCGAGTTTAGAAACAAAGGTGACTTCATTAAAGCAAAATATTTGACAGGATAAATGGATGTAGAACATTTCTCCTCGCTGCCATGTCGGGGGTTGGAATCGTAATTGGGTGTGGGTATTTGGTCATTACGCAGATGCAATGAAGAGTCTGGCAGATATCTGGGCAATAAAGGCATCAGTAATACAGGTAAATGGAGTTGAAGTAAATTGGCCACAATCTTACTGTGGTCGTACAAAACAGATTAAATAATTTATTCTTTCTTACATTCAACAATGAATGATTTAATGACATTGCCAAATAGGTGGAATATGTCAGCAACACTTGTACTACTGTACAAGCAAATCAAATCAATCGATTCAAAAATGGTAAATGGAATTAAAAACAAACTTTAAAATGTCAAACTTACTTGTGATATGTCGGAACAACATCACAGAACATATGGACCACGTTTCTAACCGTGTAGAACAACTGCACGCCACTGAAAAATAAAATAAAGTATAAATCAGCTGCTGAAAGATGCAATTGAAAAGGTTATTGAAACAGTGCACTGGCTGCCTAATCATCCTGGTGTTTCCTTGAGTGAACAACATTGAAGAATGAGCTTGAGCCTGGCTGCTTGGTCAGAGCCCAAGTCTGACCATACCAAGTTTCATGTGGTTCTCAAAACAATCCCCAACTCAGATCAGATTTCACTCAGCCAGAACTTCAAACAAAATGGCTCCATTGTTCGGTGTTACAGAAAATTTACCACATAAATGGCCATTTAGCCCATCATGTGTAGGATAGTTAAACAAAATTAATCCAAACTAATCTCATCTTCCAGTGGCCTTGCTGATCATTGTTCAAGTACTATAAAGATCAAATAGTGCAACTATGAATATTTGCCGACTTCTCAGAACAAGCCCCAGACATTGACTAATCTCTGGGTGACAATTTTATGCACCTCCCCTTTAATCCATAGTTTAAAATCAATGTTCTGACTTCTGCCGAGGGAAAGACATCCTTCCTGAGATATTTGTGGAGGCCACATTATTGGTTATGTTTTTTGATATTATAAAAAGCAGCTATTTTACATTTTCCACCCCGACAACAAAATGGTAAGGAATAATCATAATATCAGGGCTGTATCATGTCGGTGTGACATCAGAACATCCTATTCCGCCAAAGAGAGTAACAAAAATCTGACCTTTTCCCCATGAAGCCATGAGTTTGGAGCTCAGTTGAAATATTAAAATGTAACACAATCAGACGTTTTGCTAACCAGTCAGTTCCTTCCTACACATTTTGTCTACTCCACTGTGAAATCTCCTCAAAGTATGGGTACTTTGAAGAAGTTCTCCTCCTCTCTCCAACAAGAGTTCTGCATTTCTCTACATCACTGTCTATATCTCTTGTTTCCCTTTCCCCCGACTAGTCTGAAGAAGGGGGCCTCGACCCGAAACGTCACCCATCCTTCTCTCCAGAGATACTGCTTGTCCCGCTGAGTTACTCCAGCAATTTGTGTCTATCAAAAATTGGGGAAAGGCTTTGAAATGCAGAACATCTGTGACCTAACAAAATGCTGCAACATCATTGAGAATCTCTAATTGTCTTTCTGAACCACAGGTTTAAGACTCCAAACAAAGATACTTGCACTAGTACCATTTACCAAGGCCATGAATGGTTAATACTTAATTAATCTATCCTTTAAAGTGACATTAATTAGTTGACTTGAATTAATATCACAAACCACGTTGGTGCCATTTTGTCATCCCCTTTTATTTTGTGCTCTTTCAAACATTCATCCACACTGCATTTTAAATAACTTTGTGTGATTCATGAACTAGAACAGATCCCTGTTTACTTCACCCACTTGCAGTCTCTCCATTTGGAGAATCTGCCTTTTGATTTCTCTTCATGACGTTTATGACCTCACAGGTCGCGGGGTGACGCCTGTATGGCCGTGAGTAGTCGCCCAAAGAGTCGTACCTTTTTCAGGTCGCCGCTGGATTTTCAACACGTTGAGCATTTTCGGCCACCTGCTGAGACTATGACGGGTGCCGGCAGTCACCGAAAATAATCGTGTAAGTGGGACAGACCCTTTACATACTGTTCCTGCCTGCAGGTCATTAATCCTATTGCCGATGCGCCAGATGTACATTTTTTTTTTTATTAATGAACCTTTATTTGAACGTAACCAGGGAATGGTAATGGGCAACAAAAGAGCTCCATTTACTGCAGAATCTATTATGCAACAAAACATAGAATGACTTGCCATTCAGGTGAAGCAATTGCAACCTCTGAAAGTGTCCGATAAATCAGTTCCATCAGATTCTGGACAGATTCACTGATACGGCAGGTAGGTAGACACGTTGATTGACTGCCGAGTTGCTTCCCACTCTCCAGGTTCACCATGTCGCTCGGAACAAGGTTGGAAGTCATGGGCACTTTTAATTTACTGACTGTTCCTCGACTGGGAAGCATTGGAATAGAGATCTTGGAATCAGCCGTAATCTGAAGGTACAGCAAGCAGTTAACAGATTTTTAAAAAATCTTTTCACAAAATTTGTACCAAATTAAAACTTAGTTACAAATTAAAATGTAGACAAGCAAAAACTGGAACTACAAGAGCACATCCACTGGACAGAGCACTTGATTCAGTCAAATTTATAACAGTTAGGAGCTTCCTGATGGATCCATAAATTGTTCCCAAAGAGGCTCAAATTAATTTGTAAATGTCCATTATAGCACATTTGTCATCTGTTAACATACGCTGTTCTAAAGTAATAACAACATTATTAATAGTCCATTCTGCCCATCAGGTCTGGAAGAGCCTCCTCACAGCCTAACTGATCTATTTTACATCCATTTCACTCTTTACATGGTGCGTTTGCTTTGTCTTTACAACACAAGGACATTCACAAATAAGGATCGAACATTCGCAAAAGCATCAAGCATGCCAAAGTAGTCCACAAATTACTAACTTAGATCCTGTACATAATTACACAACAAACATTACTTGCCAAGTTTGGTTTTGTTAAATGTGAGCCTCTTGTTTGTTTATCTCTATTTAGAATTAATTGTGAAGTATTACTGGAGTAGAATGTGGGGAACAACATTACACATGTTGCACAATATACACTGACATTATGGAAAGGCTCACATGGACAAATACGTTAGCTGTAAACCTAGTTTGTGAAGTAGTATTTGGATTATGCTGCATTTGTGCAATAAAATGAGAAATTGGAAATAGCAAACAAGATAAAAAAGTGTAGTCAAATTTTAAAGCTTGGCCTATCTTCACACTGTCCATCGACAGATATTAAGGCTGTAGAACGTACTGCAGAATAAAGTTTGCCCAAGTAAATTGGTGTTTATTAAATTAGCTGCACCACTTCATTTTCCAACATTTGAATTTAGCCAAAAACTAAACTGTAGGAATACAAATACTGAATCAAGCAAAATCACAAACTCTCTTGTGGAAGTATCGTCGATGATGCTGCTACCCTGGCCATTCCCTTTTCTTCTTTTCTTTAATGTATTTTCTGGGAGAAGAGACCGCAACTTAAAAGCCTGGACTTCCACACTTAAGGACTGCTTCTTTCCCAATGCCACCAGAATCCTAAACCAATCAGCTGGTACATGGATAGGAGTGTGGAATGATAAGAAAGCGTTGGAGAGATAGAGGGGCCAAACGTAGGCAGCTGGGACATGGGGAATCCTGGCCAGCATGGGCAAGTTGGCCCAAAGGGCCAGTTATATGACATGCTGTATGACAATGACCACTTTCGCACCACCTTCCAGGAGGTGTTTCTACATATTCTGAACTCTACCACATTTGTTTATTCCAGTACTGTATTTTAATGTTTTATCACTACTTTGGATTGCACCACAATATTGCACCATTCTACCATCTTGCATTCATATTTATGAATCATTACTGTATGAATAATGTTCATCTGTGAACAAGGAATTTATTTCCACCCTCACCCTGGTGTATATGACAATAAACAGATCTGATCACTCCCACATGTGCTGGGGCTGTACAAGCATTACTAACCCACCTTAACAGTGTTGTGGATCTCAGATGTCATCAGGTTTCTGGCAGTCACGAGCACATCTTGGCATTTCTTACTGGCAACATGAACATTAACATTTCTTGCATATTTTAATAGGTCCATGGAATGGCTCCGCAAAAACTGCATCTTTTTGAGTTTTTCCTCAAATGTATCTGTTGCTTTTATCACCTGGAAGGGAACACCAAAAACGGAATGTGTAAGAAGGAACTGCAGATGCTGATCTGAAGAAGGGTCTTGACTCGAAACGTCACCCATTCCTTCTCTCCAGAGATACTTCCTGTTCTAGCTGAGTTACTTCAGCTTTTTGTGTCTATCTTCACCAAAAACAGAATGTTAGTTTTGATCTGCATAACAAGATTCTCTTCCTCATTTGCATCCCTGTAAACAATCACCATTTAATCACAAACTCATTTTTGGTAAGAAATAACAATGGAAAGCAAGAGTGCATGATATGAGACAGAGTCGTCGCTCAAGCTAATCTAGCATGCACAACCCTGGTCGATTATTTTACCAATTTTATACAAACTCCACTATCCCCAATTCAGCTTTTGATCAATCCTTCCCATGTTATCTAACAGCTTTATAATCCTCTACACCCCAAGTAATTTCCTCCTCTGCCTCAAGAAGAAATTAACCCTATCATGGATAACCTTTCCTCACTGGGCATCGTTTTAATAGACCAGGAAACAACCATGTAAAACTTCCTCTGTAAGTTCTCCAGTGCAATGACATATTTCCTGCCATGTAATAATCAGAGCCATGACACGGCTTACAAGCTGCATCCTGAACAGTGCTGCATGAAGCTCCAACATCACCACCCTGTTATTATATTGTATGCTTCAGGGAATAGAGGCCTTTCCAAAGTCACCTTATTCATCTATTCTGGTGCTTTTTAAGGATGGTTGAGCAGACATCCCGAGGTTTCTCTTCTTCAACCCCTGATGTACTATTTTCTTTATGCACCTGACTCTCTGGATTAAGTTACATTTTACAACCCAACAGTCCAATTCATCTGTTTGCGCCTGCAATCTAAAGCCATCTTCCAAATCGTCAATCACTATCCCAATTGTATGACAGAAAAGGCCATAGAAACTTGTTCTACGAGTATACAATGACATTTAAAAGTGAACAATGAAAACTGAATGCCAATTAGGAATGTGCAATGGAAAATACACCTGTTCGGTAATTAAAGGTTCTCGTTCACACACACACTATGGTAAAGTGTCCCTACCTCTTCATACAGCTTCAACTGGCAGCAATGTTCTGGTACAGAAAATACCAAACAGTTCTTAATAATGATTTCTGGTAATTCCTCCCATATCATGCCTCCCAGCAACTCTGCTAGATTTATATCCTGCTTTTCATTACGATCCACATAGACCCAGAGCGGAATATCTACCATAACACCAAAAAGAAAGACAATTAAATTCTACATACCCAGCAATGTGTCTTTATCTTAATTATGTTTTGAAGCTAATTTCAGAACAGCATAATTACAAAACAAAAATAAATAACCTACCCACAATATAGAGAGCAAAAGAGACAAAAGAAAAGTCTATATACAGAACAAATGTTGCTGCATGAACTCCATGACGGTTATGATCTTCTGGTAAACCTTTGCTGGTAACTCATGTTCACATTTACTTTTAACTGCGCTGAATCTTAAAATGGCATCATTAGCCCGAAGTTTAGTCTCAACATCAAGGCATGGCTCAACAACCAGTGGTTTCAAAATAAATGTCAACAAGATATGACCTGCAGAGTTAGAACATGGCCATTAAGCAGTAAAGGTGACTTAGAGCAAAACATGTAAAGACAATCATTTTGTTTCAAAATATAATTTGTGTACAATCTATTCCTCGCAAACTTGCACTCGGGCGAAGACACAAATAATTGATATTTCAACCTCTTCTCCTAGAAACAGCTCCTGTGACCTAATCAGTATAAAAACAATGTCAGTACATTGATTCCCTGAACTTTTTTTAAACCAGCACATTAAACCAAGTTTTAGAATATAAGGTGAAAAGTTCAGAAATCATTAAGCAAGATTTTCAGCCATGCTAAACATATGCAGACTGCATTAAAAGTAATACAACTTATTTGGAACATGCTGCATTGACAAAGAATATCTTGAAGGCAGAGCAGTGAAATACAGAATTTATAGTGTTCCAAAATTCTAACTTTCCTGAGAAGAAACAGGGTGGAGCCAAACAGGTTAGTGATCAATGCCTCAGAAAAGAGACTAGCTTTTAGGTCAGATATTGAGAAATGTATTTTGTGACAATGATTATGAATCTTTGTAAGTGTCTACCCCAGGGTTCCATGCATGTCAGCAGTAGAATAATAGATTCTAAAAGTACTGAGAATTGCAATGCTCTCAAATTAAGCTCTGCGGCCAGGCTCCATTATTTGTTGTGATCTTAAGAGTAATAAAGGTCTTTATTAAACATTTGCAGAATTAAAAGCTTTTGAATATGGCACAATTAAATATTTGAGGGTTAAACATGCCAATTGCAGAAGACTCCTCGGTGATTTAGTAGATTAAAATGATCGGTGGGGGCGCTGCAATGGCGGCAGCCCTGTCAGCAGCGCGTTCGTTTTTTCAACTTTTTTTATTTTTTTAGTATGTTTTAAAGTGTATTTTTAATGTTTCTTTGTGTGTTTTGTGGGGGGGGGTGAGGGGGAAACCGCTTCAGTCGCCTCCTCCATGGAGAGGCGACTATTTCCAGGTCGCCTCCCCGTGGCCTAACAGCGAGGATCGGCGCGGCCTTTCCACGGAGACGCACCCGGGGCTCCAGCGGCGGGCACAGCGTGGACTCTCGGCGTGGAGCGGGCGACCCTCGCTGGGGCTCGCCGGAGGGGAGCGCTCCGTTTCGCTGGCCCGGGGCAGCCGGCAGCCTGAAGCCGCGCGCGGTCTGCACAGCTCCAGCTGGCGCGGCGTCTACAGCCCGGGATCCCTCGTGGGGGACCCGGGCTAAGAAGAAGCTCCCACCGCCGGCCCGCGGCCAACTTCTACCGCGGGCGCGGTGGCGACTTACCATCACCCCTGGAAGGGAGCTTCGACCGCCGGCCCTGCTGTCTACGGTGCTTCTGGCTGCGGCGCGGCGGGAACTTTAAACTTTAAATCTTTGACCGCCGGCCTGCGGCCTACACCAACTTAAAGCCGCGGTCTCCGGTGGGGAAGAGCCGACTCTGGACTTACCTGGACTTGTACCTTGTCCTTTTACCACCTGGACGCCCGCAGCAACGGCTGCGGAGGTGGAGGTCCCGACCACGGGGGAAAATAGAGGAGGACTGGCCAAATAGTGTGCCTTCCACCACAGTGATGAATGCTCTGGTGGATCTTTATGTTACATTTTTATTGTGTTTTTGTGTGTGTTCTTTATCATTGTATCGCTGCTGACATATTCATTTCACTTGCACTTTATGTGCAATGTGACAAATAAACCGTATTGTATTGTATAAATTGCAGGTCTGAGAACAAAAAGTGGTTAAAATGTTTAGAAAAGAACTGCAGATGCTGGTTTAAATCAATGGTAGAAACAAAATGCTGGAGTAACTCAACAGGGCAGACAGGCAGCATCTCTGGAGTGAAGGAATGGGTGATGTTTTGGGTCGAGAATCAATATTTAAAATTTGGAGAAAATACATTTTAAACTCTAATTTTCATTTTATTCTTTTCATTGTGCAAAATGCAAAAATCATAAAATCATGTTCTACCAGTGCAGTACATTTAAAGATATTCATCCCGTTGAGAAAATAAAACGCTATATTGACTTGCTGTAGAAACTTGATGATGATCACCAAGTCCTAGCAACAGAAAATCTGTCATAATTAATTGTAAATTGCTTACTAAAGAATTTCAGCTTTCTGTTCAGTTCACCAAGAATAGCAAAGCCTTGAAGTATTGATATAAGCAGTCTCAAGATCACACATCCTCCTTGATGTCATGTTGCATAAGCGGAGCTCAGTTTTCAATGTCCATCCGAACAAATCCTTAGCTGCAGGAAACAAGCGATTAGTTCCTACTCCTGTGTCACTTGTTGTCTGGGATTCAACACCATGAATTACTTCTTCATTGGAGACACACAAGAGAAGTAATTGAATTTGGAGTACAAGCTCCCTCGAATGGATTCACTGAGTATAATACAATGCTACATTCTGTTTTCACAGATCCATAAATGGTATTGAAACCAAGGAGCTTTTATACAGAGAGAAAAACAAGGTTAAAAAAAAGTGATTTAACTTCTGACAACTACAAAGTCAAAACATCAGGGTGAAAAGGAAGATAAAATAAAACCTTGATCCTTTGTCAAATTTTGGTTCCATTTATTAATGGTGTACGTGGCAAGTATAATGCATCAGAAAACCATGCTGTTTTATTCCAGCAAGCTGTTAAAGCTGTGATATCAGGATATAACGCATGCTAGAAAATCTCCAAGGCCCGTGCACCTGGGAAACCCCAGCAATATCATTCATCTTAAGTAGGATTGGGAATTTCCAACCAAAATTCACACATCGTTCCGCAACTTCCATGGTCATACATTCTATCACTTCTACAACGGCAGATGCAGGATTTAATAATTACAATGATACAATTGTTTAAAAAGGGTTCTAAGAGTAAACCTAGCAATTATAGGCCTGTTAGTTTGACTTCAGTGGTGGGCAAATTAATGGAAAAGATACTTAGAGATAATATATATAAGCATCTGGATAAACAGAGTCTGATTAGGAACAGTCAGCATGGATTTGTGCCTGGAAGGTCATATTTGACTAATCTTCTCGAATTTTTTGAAGAGGTTACTAGGGAAATTGACGAGGGTAAAGCAGTGGATGTTGTCTATATGGACTTTAGTAAGGCCTTTGACAAGGTTCCTCATGGAAGGTTGGTTAAGAAGGTTCAACTGGTGGGTATAAATGCAGGAGTAGCAAGATGGATTCAACAGTGGCTGAATGGGAGAAGCCAGAGGGTAATGGTGGATGGTTGTGTGTCGGGTTGGAGGCAGGTGACTAGTGGGGTGCCTCAGGGATCGGTGTTGGGTCCTTTGTTGTTTGTCATGTACATCAATGATCTGAATGAAGGTGTGGTAAATTGGATTAGTAAGTATGCAGATGTTACCAAGATAGGGGGTGTTGTGGATAATGAAGAGGATTTCCAAAGTCTAGAGTGATTTAGGCCATTTGGAAGAATGGGCTGAAAGATGGCAGATGGAGTTTAATGCTGATAAATGTGAGGTGCTACACCTTGGCAGGACAAATCAAAATAGGACGTACATGGTAAATGGTAGGGAATTGAAGAATACAGTTGAACAGAGAGATCTGGGAATAACCGTGCATAGTTCCTTGAAGGTGGAATCTCATATAGATAGGGTGGTAAAGAAAGCTTTTGGTATGCTAGCCTTTCTAAATCAGAGCATTGAGTATAGAAACTGGGATGTAATGTTAAAATTGTACAAGGCATTGGTGAGACCAAATCTGGAGTATGGTGTACAATTTTGGTCGCCCAATTATAGGAAGGATGTCAACAAAATAGAGAGAGTACAGAGGAGATTTACTAGAATGTTGCCTGGGTTTCAAAAACTAAGTCACAGAGAAAGGTTGAATAAGTTAGGTCTTTATTCTCTGGAGCGCAGAAGGTTAAGGGGGACATGATAGAGGCCTTTAAAATGATGATAGGGATAGACAGAGTTGATGTGGATCAGCTTTTCCCTTTGAGAAAAGGGAAGTTTCAAACAAGAGGACATGACTTCAGAATTAAGGGACAGAAGTTTAGGGGTAACATGAGGGGGAACTTCTTTACTCAAGAGTGGTAGCGGTGTGGAATGAGCTTCCAGTGGAAGTGGTGGAGGCAGGTTCGTTGGTATAATTTAAAAATAAATTGGATAGGCATATGGATGAGAAGGGAATGGAGGGTTATGGTATGAATGCAGGCAGGTGGGACTAAGGGAAAAAAGTTGTTCGGCACGGACTTGTAGGGCCGAGATGTCCTGTTTCCGTGCTGTAATTGTTATATGGTTATATGGTTACATGTAATTATTACATGTATTACAAGTGTAATTATTGATTCAGTGTAAACCTATCACACCTCAACACTGTCACACTCATTAAGAATTGTAGTTAAAATACACAATAAAACAAAAGTTGTATCTTATGATCTTTAAATGAAAACAAACTTTTCCTTTAATACATAAAGTCTGATGGAACTAGATATTGAATTACTCCCAACTAACCTGGATATTCACACCTTAACGCTTGGCTTCAGTATTTCTCAGCAGTAAAATGTGGTAATTCACCTTTTGTTGGTGCTGGTGAAGGGGAAGGTGCCATACTGCCAGCTGTTTCCACTCTTCCCCTAAATGATACAATAATTTCTCCTTCTGCACAACGTGCTCTGCATCAAGTGCTTGCAACATCTTCAGCTCAACACCCTTCCTTGATTTTAAGAGGGTAAGATTGTGCTGTGCCTTGTAAATAGAAGCAGAAACGCAATACACTGTAATGCCCCTGTCCCACTTAGGAAACCTGAATGGAAACCTCTGGAGACTTTGCGTCCCACCCAAGGTTTCCGTGTGGTTCCCGGAGGTTTTTGTCAGTCTCCCTACCTGCTTCCACTACCTGCAACCTCTGGCAACCACATGCAACCCCCGGAGCCGCACGGAAGCCTTGGGTGGGGCGCAAAGTCTCCAGCGGTTTCCATTCAGGTTTCCTAAGTGCGACAGGGGCATTACTTTGCAAACCCTAATTGAACTTAGCAACCAGGAAATTCTTGAAACTCCACATTTTTATCTTGCCATAAGTGTCAGTTAAAATTTTAGATGCAGAAACTGCAGGAACTTCACAGAATGCAGCGCATTATCCCTCAAAAATAAGCTTTTGATCAAATACATAGTGGGATATTTCTGAGCACCAAAGCTTGAAATGTGCCTTTGTGAACATTCATCACACGTCAAGGTAACCGTTGTGCAAAAATGATCTCAACATGTTTGAGAAATGTGATGATCCCATTTGAAAGCAATTTTCTCTCAGTCATCAACAACCCACCCACCCCATCTCCAATTTCCTCTATCCCTTTTAACCTATCATCAATCCCATTAACTGTATTTTTGTTCTTTGCCAGACTTACATTAATTCACCATTAGTAGTCTGGCCTTCAGCTGCCTAGGGCCATAAACTCTGAAATAGCCTCCATAGGGTGCTTTGTTTTCCTTTATTTAACTTAATCACGAGCTTTGGGGTAGTTTTCTTTCTTCTGTAATCAATGTTAGCACATTGGGTCTGTTATACAAATGTAAGTGGCTTCTGTTGTTTTAACAGAACCAATTTAGTGCCACAAGAATTTGTCCTTAAATGTTGAATTGACTTTTATAATTCCTGAGCAGCATAATTGATGGCTCCAAAGATAGATGTGTTTGATAGGCATACTAACCTTATTGAAATGCTCTGCAGTTTGGACATAACATTTTCCCAACAAAGCTTGCTCATGAGTTTCTAGGGCTGTATCAAACTGGATAAAATAACAAATATTAAAATCAGTCACGCAAACTAATTCTAGCAGTCCCAAATGCCCGCAAGTCAAACAAAGAAAATTATAAACAATAGATCTTGGATTATCTCAGAATACAAAATATATTTACGTTCATAAGATCATAAGAAATAGGAGCAGAATTAGGCCATTCACCCCATTAAGACTACTCTGCCATTCAATCATGGCTGATCTATCTCTCCGTCGTAACCCCATTCTCCTGCCTTCTCCCCATAACCTCTGACCCCCATGCTAATCTATAATCTATCTATTTCTGCCTTAAAAATATCCACTGACTTTTCCTCCACAGCCTTCTGTAGCAAGAATTCCACAGATTACCCAACTTCTGACTAAATAAATGTCTCCTGTTTAAGAAAGAACTGCAGATGCTGGAAAAATCAAAGGCAGACAAAAATGCTGGAGAAACTCAGCGGGTGAGGCAGCATCTATGGAGCGAAGGAATAGGAGACGTTTTGGGTCGAGACCCTTCTTCAGACTGATGTTGGGGGCGGGAAGAAGAAAGGAAGAGGCGGGGACAGTAGGCTGTGGGAGAGCTGGGAAGGAGAGGGGAAAGAGGGATAAAGCAAGGACTACTTGAAATTGGAAAAGTCAATGTTCATACCGCTGGGGTGTAAACTGCCCAAGCAAAATATGAGGTGCTGTTCTTCCAATTTACGGTGGGACTCTCTCTGGCCATGGAGGAGGCCCAGGACAGAAAGGTCCGATTCAGAATGGGAGGGGGAGTTGAAGTGCTGAGCCACCGGGAGGTCAGGTTGGTTAATGCGGACCGAGCGTAGGTGTTGGGCGAAGCGATCGCCAAGCCTGCGGACCGAGCGGAGGTGTTGGTCTCAGCGATGTAGAGCAGTTGACACCTAGAACAGTGGATGCAATAGATAAGGTTGGAGGAGGTGGAGGTGAACCTCTGCCTCACCCAGAAAGACTGCTTGGGTCATTGGATGGAGTCGAGGGGGGAGGTAAAGCGACAAGTGTAGCATTTCCTGCGGTTGCAAGGGAAAGTGCCAGGGTGAGGGGATGGTTTGGGCCGGAAGGAATGAATTGAACAGGGAGTTACGGAGGGAGCGGTCTCTGTGGAAAGCCGAAAGGGGAGGAGATTGGAAGATGTGGCCAGTGGGTGGGATCCCATTGCAGGTGACGAAAAAGTCGAAAAAGGCGAAAATAAATGTCTCCTTATCTGCTTCCTAAAAGAACTTCCTGTAATCCTGAGGCTGTGACCTCCAGTCTTAGACTCTCCCACTAGTGGGAACATCCTCGCCACAGCTACTCTATCCCAGCTGTTCACTATTATATATGTTTCAATTAGGTCTTCCCTCATTCTTTAAACTTCAGCGAGTACAGGCCCTGTGCTGTCATACGGTCATAAGTTAACTTATTCATTCCTGGGATCATTCTTGTTAACCTGCTCTGGACCCTCTCCAGAGCCAGCATATCCTTCATCGGATATGGTGTCCAAATTTGCTCACAATATCCCAAATGCGGCCTGACCAGCGCCTTATAGAGCCCCAGCATTACATCCCTCTTGTTGTATAGAAACCCTCAGAATCAATGCTAGACTGAATAAATAAATAGACTGATTCCTGGGATGTCAGGACTTTCATATGAAGAAACACTGGGTAGTCTCGGCTTGTTCTCGCTAGAATTTTGAAGATTGAGTGGGGATCTTATAGAAACTTACAAAATTCATAAGGGGTTGGACAGGCTAGATGCAGGAAGATTGTTCCCGATGTTGGGTAAGTCCAGAACAAGGGGTCACAGTTTAAGGATAAGGGGGAAATCTTTTAGGACCGAGATGAGAAAAACATTTTTCACACAGAGAGTGGTGAATCTCCTGAATTCTCTACCACAGAAGGTAGTTGAGGCCAATTAATTGGCTATATTTAAGAGTGAGTTAGATGTGGCACTTGTGGCTAAAGGGATCAGGGGGTATGAAGAGAAGGCAGGGACAGGATACTGAGTTGGATGATCAGCCATGATCTTATTGAATGGCGAATGGTGCAGGCTCGAAGGGCCGAATGGCCTTCTCCTGCACCTATTTTCTATGTTTCTATGCTAACATTGCATTTGCTTTCTTTAATAGCGATTCGACTCGCAGATTAACTTTTTGGGAATCCTGCACCAATGCTCCCAAGTCCATGTCCACCTCCAATTTCTGAATTCTCTCCATATTTCGAAAATAATCTACACCTTTCTTCCTACTACCAAAATGCATGACTCCCCACTTTGCTATGCTGTATTCCATCTGCCACTTCTCTGCTCACACTCCCAACCTATCCAACTCTGCTCTGGACCACTTGGACAACAAATACTCATATGTCAGGCTGTTATTCATCGATTACAGTTCGGCATTTAACACAATCATCCCCTCCAAGCTGGTTACCAAACTCGCAGAACTGGGTCTCTGCGCATCCCTCGGCAATTGGATCCTCGTCTTCCTCATTCACAGACCACAATCTGTTCGTATTGGAGGAAATGTGTCAGACTGGATAACAATCTCATGGGAACAGCTCGAGGCTGCGTGCTCAGCCCCTGCTGTACTTACTCTATAATCATGCCCCTGCTGTACTTACTCTATAATCATGACTGCATAGCCGGTCACAGTGTGAACTCCATCATCAAGTTCGCTGATGACACCACTGTTGTGGGACGTATCACTGATGGGGATGAGTCAGTAGGGCTCGAAATTAGCGATTTCCCGGGTGCCATTGACCACCCAAAGTGACGCCGGGCAACCTAAACGCCGACTCATTTTGCCCGGCTTGGCAATCAAATACTGGTTTATACCGATAGACACAACAAACTGGAGTAACTCCGCGGGTCAAGCAGCATCTCTGGAGAATAGGAACGTGACGACTCGTGTCAGCGGCGGCGGCTGTATTCCTCTAGTATCTTTGATTGCGGGGCAAAGATACTAGGTGTGTGGTGACGAAGGGTCGGAGCGAATGGCGGGCCCCGAACTGCGGCAACAGCGGCCACGACAGCGGCTCCACCGCCTCCTCCTCCAGCACCCCGCCCAGCGGAAGGAGGCGTCTCCCTCCCTCCTCCCAGCCTCGGTGTGTGAGAAGGGTTGTTTTGAAAGCGCCGTTGGCGGATTTGCAACTAGCGGCGGCTATCGCCCTGATAACGGCGGCTGCTTGCAAATCCGCCAACGTCGCTTTCAAAACAACCCCTCTCGCACGCCGAGGCCGGGAAGAGGGAAGGGGCGTGGGAGAGGGAATGGGAGAGTGAGACGGAGGCCTCCTTCCGCTGCCTTAAACAGCTGCACCAAATATCCTATGGCTATAGGATCTTTGAGGTGCTCCGCTCGGCCCCGCATCTTCCTGTCGGCTGGCGGAGGAGGGGAGGAGGTGGCACTTTAGCGTTGGACAGGGACGGCCAAGGCAGCAGGGCGATGTTGTCCGAGGAGCGCTGACCTTCCTTCCTCCCCACCTCCTCTGCCCCTCCCCCCTCTCTCTCTCTTGTACGCCCCCCCCCCTCCACCACCCTTATCCTGGGACCCCCCTTCTCCATCTCACATTGATCCCTATTCCGTCCTCTATTCAGTCCTCACTGACATCCCCTGTGCTCCCCTTCCCATCTATTGATCACCCTACCACCTTGCATTGATTCTCGTCACCCCCCCACGATCCCCCAATTCATCCTGTACTGACCCCCTTCCCATCCATCCTGCACTTCTCCCCCATTCATACTGCACTGATCCACCCATTCATCCCGTACTGACCCACCCTCCATTTACCCTGCACCAATCCCCCCCATCCATCCTGTAGTGATCTACCCATTCATATTTTACTGATCCCCATTCATCTTTTACTGATCCCCCATTCATCTTTTACTGATCCCCCATGCACCCTGTACTGATCCCCTCATGCATCCTGTACTGATCCCTCATGCATCCTGTAGTGATCAGCCATTCATCCCGCACAGACTCTCCGATCCACACTGTCCTGACCCCCCTGCCCTTCATCCTGTACTGAACCTCCCATTCATCCTGTGCTGACCCCCCCCCCCGTCCATCCTGTACTGATTCAAGAAGAATGGGGGGAACAGTCTGATGAAGGGTCTCGACCCGAAACGTTGTCTATTTCCTTAGCTCCATAGCTGCTGCCTCGCCCGCTGAATGTCTCCAGCATTTTTATCTACCCCCATTCGTGCTGTACTGAACCCCCCATTCATCCTGTACTGATACCCCCCATCCATCCCGTACTGAACCCCCATTTAACATCACTGACATCCCCCGTACTCCCCCCTCACAATTGTACATACTCCAACCAACACGTACTAATTCACCTGCCTCAATCCATCCATTCTGCACCGACTGCCTTCTCAACCCCCCCCCCCCCCCCCCCCCACGCCATCTATCCATCCCGCACTGATTCACACACACCCTGACCCTATTGTGATTCATGGTCTTCAGAGCAAACACTGACTATGTTTGATAATGGAATGCAATCAAATGTCTTTAATTCCCAATGTTATTATTTGTTTTGATACCTTTAAACATATTACCAAAAGAACATTTGCTGCAGTTATGTCCTTTGGCCATCTCTTGTCAGTTAGTGTCATGTTTAACCTGTCAGATGGGTATAGTCGGTTTTAACAGCCATTATCATAAAATGCCTTTAGAAATGTCCTTGCATCCTGTATATTTTGTTGTGGATAAATTCTGTGGGAAGCGAGAGTGTTTCTGTACCAAAAGCAATAACGACCCATGCTATGGCCATGTCATGGTAATTTCTGGTCCTTCACAGAAAACATGTTTGCATCAATCTGTAGTGTTTAGGGTTACACATATATGTTACCATGGTCCAGGATTTATTGACACAGCTTGATCATATGCTGAATAATCCAACCACATTTTTGTTTGGAAGTGGAAAGAACTAATAGAAATTGCATTAATTGTAATGTGTAAAAAAAGTTGAGATATTGTATTATAATTTTACTGCATGTCATTGTGGTATATATCATGTCTTGATTGGTGAATATGTTTAGTTTGTGAGTTATTTGAAGCAGTAATAATATGTGAATGTTGACAAAAGTGCTGGAGAATCTCAGCGGATACGGCAGCATCTATGGAGCGAAGGAAATAGGCAACGTTTCGGGCCGAAACCCTTCGTCAGGCCTGAAACATTGCCTATTTCCTTTGCGCCATATATGCTGCTGCACCCGCTGAGATTCTCTAGCACTTTTGTCTTCCTTCGATTTTCCAGCATCCGCAGTTTCTTCTTGAACATAATATGTGAATGCTTCATTGAGCATAATTCCGACTGGTATCTACGCACTTCGTCCGAGCACATTATCGCACACGTCATGCAAACCGTCTTAAATGCCCACCTAAACTGTCATTTGGCAACCTAAAATGTTGTCAAGGCTGGCAACAGGGAAACAAAGTTACGCGAGAGCCCTAGAGTATAGAAGAGAGATCTGTCCATATGGTGCCAGCACAATAACCTGGCCCTCAACACCAGCAAAACCAAGGAACTGATTGTGGACTTTGGAAGGAGTAGGATGGGGACCAACAGCTCCGTTTATATCAACGTGTCGATGGTTGAAAGGGTCAAGAGTTTCAAATTCCTGGGCGTGCACATCTCTGAAGATCTTTCCTGGACCGAGAACACTAATGCAATTATCATGAAAGCACATCAGCGCCTCTACTTCCTGAGAAGATTACAGAGAGTCATTTTGTCAAGGAAGACTCTCTCTAACATCTACAGGTGCACAGTAGAGAGCATGCTGACCGGTTGCATCGTGGCTTGGTTCGGCAACCTGAGCGCCCTGGAGAGGAAAAGACTACAAAAAGTAGTAAACACTGCCCAGTCCATCATCGGGTCTGACCTTCCTTCCATCGAGGGGATTTATCACAGTCGCTGCCTCAAAAAGGCTGGCAGTATCATCAAAGACCCACACCATCCTGGCCACACACTCATCTCCCTGCTACCTTCAGGTAGAAGGTACAGGAGCCTGAAGACTGCAACAACCAGGTTCAGGAATAGCTACTTCCCCACAGCCATCAGGCTATTAAACCTGGCTTGGACAAAACTTTGATTATTAATAACCTATTATCTGTTATTTGCCCTTGATCATTTTATTGATTCATGTGTGTATATATTTATATCACGGTATATGGACACACTGATCTGTTTGTAGTCAATGCCTACTATGTTCTGTTGTGCTGAAGCAAAGCAAGAATATCATTGTCCTATCAGGGACACATGACAATAAACTCACTTGAACATGTCCTTCTGCAGAGTCCCTGCTTTCTTTACCTGCCCCTCCACCTATTTTCGTACCACCCGCATACCTGGCCACAAAGCCTTCAATCCCCTCATCGAAATCATTATGAAGTTTTAAGTGGCAGGAGCCGAATTAGGCCATTCAGCCCATCATCTACTCTGCCATTCAATTATGGTTGATCTCTCTCCTTCTCAATCCCATCCTCCAGGCTTCTCTCCATAACCCCTGACTAATCAAGAATCCATCTATCTCTGTCTTAAAAATATCTATTGATGGCCTCCACAGCCATCTGTGGCAATGAATTCAAGGGACAATTTATAGATGAGAACTAGGTAAAATTCCAGAATGGGGAAAATAAGAAGTCATTGAATATATTTACCTCTAGTAATTGTGTTAACACACTCAATACACCTGTACTTTTTTCCAACTTTTGTTTCAGTTCACTGAACTCAGTAGCACCACCACGGAGGTCTCTCTCAACCTGCTTAAAAAACCCCATGATTTAGTACGAAGCAAGCTATGTCAACAAGAGACGAAGTTATGTTTTTTTCTAAATATTTTGGTCAAGGAGCCTAGATAGAACCCGTCATAATCAGTAAATGTAAAATCGTTCAGAGAGAGTTTTAACATCATAAATGCTTTTACATTTATTTATAAGGTAACTACATCATGAAAGTTGTAAATGCAAAACTTTGAGAAAAAATAAATAGCACCAAAATGTTAGCAGCAGTTTAGCAGACTTGGTTTCTTTACGTATATTATGTTGGCAACAATGTTTTACTTTTTATATAAAATAGCATGGAATGGATCACAAGAACTCTTGAATATTTTAAATTGATAAACATTATTTAAATAAAGTCTCAGATACATCTGTGCGCAAACAGGCCCTTCGGTCCGACATGTCCCTTCTACACCAGTGTCACCTGCCTGCGATTGGACCATATTCCTGTAAACCTGTCCTATTCATGTACCTGCCAAATGTCTCTTAACCAATGCAATAACAGACTTGGTTTCAACTGCCTCAACTACCCACCCCCTGGCAGCTCATTCCATCCACCCACCACCCTTTATATAGTCAGAGCCATACAGGCCAACATGTCCTATCTACACCAGTTCCACTTGCCTGCATTTGGCCCACTTTATTCTAAACCCGTCCTATCTATGTACCTGTGTAATGGCTTCATAAACATTACGGTTGCCCCTGCCTCAACTACCTCCTATTGGCAGCTCATTCCATACACCTATCACCCTTTATACAGTCAGTCATATTGACCAACTTGTCCTATCTACACCAGTTCCACTTGCCTGTATTTGGCCCACATTATTCTAAACCTGTCCTGTCTATGTACCTGTGTAATTGCTTCATAAACATTACGAATGTCCCTGCCTCAACTACCTCCTCTGGCAGCTCATTCCATACACGCACCATCCTTTGCGTGAAAAAGTTACCGCTCAGATTCCCATGATATCTTCGCCCCTTCACCTTAAACCTATGCCCCCTGGTTCTCAATTCCCCCATTCTGACCAAGATACTGTGTGTCCACCTGATCTATTCCGCTCATGATTTTATACACCTCTGTAAGATCACCCCTCATCCTCCTGTGCTACAGGGAATAGAGTTCCAGCTTGCTCAACCTCTTCCTATACCTCAGACACCTCTAGTCCTGGCAACATCCTTGTAAATCATCTCTGCACCCTTTCCAACTTAACAACATCTTTCCTTTCACACGGTGCCCAGAACTGAACAACCTACTCTCTAGGTAGACAAAAATGCTGGGGAAATCAGCAGGTGAAGCAGCATATAAGGAGCGAAGGAATAGGTGACATTTCGGGTCGAGACCCTTCTTTAGACTGAAGAAGGATCTCGAAGCAAAACGCCACCTACTCCTTCGCTCCATAGATGCTGCCCCACATGCTGAGTTTCCCAGCATTTGTCTACCTTCGATGTTTTCACCATCTGCAGTTCGTTCTTAAATACTCTAAAGGCAGCCTCACCAACATCTTATATGACTGCAACATGACCTCCCAACTCTACTCAATACTCTGACTGATGCTGGCAACTTCCAGCTGTCAAACATTAATACTTAGCAATATTACAGTTCTGTACATGCATCCCTGTGCTGTCTTCCTCAATGCCCAAGCTCAGTATGATTTGCAGCTCGCAGGTAAAATTGTGTCAGGAGCACGGTGAGCAAGCACCAAAAACACACATCCGGTTACAATCCCTTGTCTTAATCAATGAGGCCTTGTCACAATCTGTCATTCCATTCAGCTGGATCGTATTTTCTCAGTTACCTCATTTTCAATTTGTGGCTTAAGGACATCAATCTCCATCGATATTTCAACCACCTGTTTTACCAAATCCTCTCCATGTTGTGGGTCCCAGCACACATTGGTGTTCTAGGGAATGTAAAGGTGGATACATTAGCAAAGGAGGCTGTAAAAAAAGTAACATAGTGGTAAACTTACAGCTATCCAAATCTGAAGGAAAACACATTGTGTGGAAGAAAATAAATCAGGAATGGCAACAATACTGGGAACAGGAGACAAAGGGGAGACACCTCTATTCGCTACAAAACAGAGTGTGCATTATAGCAAGAAGAGGGGGGAACATGTAGTATTAACAAGATTGAGGATAGGACACACTCACCTGAACAGCACATTAAAAATATTGGGAAAACACCCTACTGGGCTGTGTGAGGAATGCCATCAACCAGAAACAGTTCAGCATGCCCTAGTTGCATGTAGGAGATATGAGACAGAAAGAGGATTTATGATCAGTGAAATTAGGAAAATTGGATTGACAGAAATATCA
Organism: Amblyraja radiata; assembly: GCF_010909765.2. NCBI lineage: Eukaryota > Metazoa > Chordata > Chondrichthyes > Rajiformes > Rajidae > Amblyraja > Amblyraja radiata. Next base: position 39,015 of record NW_022630126.1, on the reverse strand, counting down.
GTAAAGAACATTCTAGAGTGTGGAGGGAAAGGAAAAGGAATAAAGTTGTTGTTTGATTTCTTGAGGGCCTCTGGGCTTATAAAAAGGATCTAATGTAAAGACACGAGGACTGTGGAATGAAGCCGGAAGGTGGCAGCAATGCAACATTGCAGATGCCGGCTGCCGTAAAACTCCAAAGAAGAAGAAGAGTAGAAATCCTCTCCATTTATGAAAGTTGGGAAGAACTCCTCATGCTTCTTGTTTAATTTGTGGCACACTTCACCCTGGGAAAGAATGAACAATTCAGTTGAGAATTTCAGTTATAACATAATCCTCTAAAAACTCAACACAACCAAAAACAAGCAAAGAGGCTTCAAACTGAAAAATACAAGCTTCATCTTGTCATCTTCGAAAAATGATAAATCCAGATTCCCCCACCAAATGTTTTCCCCAACCAAGGTTTTACAAACCTTGTAAAAGTGGCAATTTGTTAAACTTTGCGAGACCTGGCTGCTAAACATAATGACCAAGAGCAGCTGTAATGCAACATTGCAACAGATAAGAATCCAGACACAACTGTGAAGGACTATCCTTCCCTCCGACTGATAAGAAAGTCTGCTTTTCAGCAAAATGATTCAGCTTTGCTATTCTGACTACATTATTGGCCATTGTCCACATCATGCTTCCCAGTATGCAAGTTCCTCCTCATCTTACTTAATATTTTCAAAATTCCCTACAACACTTACTACCAATGCTAAAATTAATCTGAAGGCCTCCCTCTCCCTCTCCCCCTCTCCCTCTCGTAAGTGCAATTAAACACTATGGGCCACATCTTGCATAAGTAGACATTATTTTTTCCTCAATATCTGTTGTACTAATATATTGCTTTATCCATATCATTTCTGTGTTTGTGTAGGATAGAACAGCAGATGCTGATTTAAATCGAAGGTAGACACGAAGCTGGAGCAACTCAGCGGGACAGGCAGCATCTCTGGAGAGAAGGAATGAGTGATGTTTCGGGCTGAAGAAGGGTCTCGACACGAAATGTCAGTCATTCCTTCTCTCCAGAGATGCTGCCTGTCCCGCTGAGTTACTCCAGCTTTTTGTTCCTACATTTAGTTCCTGGGTTTAACAGTCTATACAGCTGAGCTGTTGCTGTGGCAGCATTTTGTGGCTGGACCTCACCATGTTGTGCATGTCAATAAACTCAATTGGAACTTGATTTGAATCTAACAATGTTCCCCACTCTCCCCCCCCCTCTCCTTCCCCATTCCCTCTCTCCTTCTCCCCTCCACCCCTCACCTCTCTCCTCTCCTTCCCCATTCCCTCTCTCCTTCTCCCCTCCACCCCTCACCTCTCTCTCTCTCTCTCCTCCCCTCCACTGCCCCCTCGCCACTCATCTCTCTCTCTCTCCCCCCCTGTGCTCTCCACCAGGGCCGTTCTTGTTTCCACCTCGAGTTGCTCCACACGACGATCCAGGGGCGGATCTTGGTGCCGATGCCGTCCATCTCCAGCCGCCCCGACGCCGCCAACACGTCATCCACGAGCGACGACAACTTCCCGCTTGCACTGTGTAGATGGCCGCTGTGCCGCAAAGCGCGCCGGGAAATGTAGTCCTCCGGCCTACAACTCCCGTCAGCCCCCGCGCCCCCCCCGGCACGACAGGAAATGTAGTATATCCTCCACACAGTGCCTACAACTCCCATGAGGCCCCGGGGAGTGGTCCCTGTATTGATCGCGTGTACGTTTCCAAGGCCGATGTCTCTTGTGTATCGGCGGCCTCCATGCGGCTGGTGCCACCGCTGCCCGGTGCCCAGCGCACACACAGGCAGCTCCATGTATTGGCATTTTAACAACCAGCTGCTGGTGGATCGCCGACTGCGGGATTCGTTCAGGAAGTTCTGGGTGAAGTGGAGAGAGCGCAGGGGCGTTTCCTTTCCCTAAGGCAGTGGTGGGACGTGGGGAAGGTCTACGTCCGTCTGTTTTGCCACGACTATGCGAGGGGGTCGACCAAAGGGCGGGACTCCGAGATCAGACGGCTTGAGAGAGAGTTGCTCGACTCGGAGGCTCGCCTGGATCGGACTGGTGGGGTACATGGACAGGTAATGACAGGGCAGGTACATGGACAGGTAATGACAGGGCAGGTACATGGACAGGTAATGACAGGGCAGGTACATGGACAGGTAATGACAGGGCGGGTACATGGACAGGTGCTGACACAGGGCAGGTACATGGACAGGTAATGACACAGGGCAGGTACATGGACAGGTGTTGACACAGGGCAGGTACATGGACAGGTGATGACAGCAGGGTGCTCCAGCTCCACCTGCTATGAACTGATCCATCGTGCAGCCGCTGGGCTCTGGAGGGGTGGGAGTTGTGCTCTTTGTCTGAGCTCATTGCGTTCCTCAGCGGCCACAACAGATATCAAGGAGAGAACATCGCCAGCTTGCACAACCAGATCACTGCCTGTGACACCATCCTGGAGGTAGGTGGGTGCGGGCACAACCTCGGGGGCACTGCCACAGTGATACTGGCAGGGTTGTGGCCAGCGACTACACTGGGCTGCTCTTGTAAGGAGGTCAACGAGGATGTTGCCAGGACTAGAGGGTGTGAGCTGTGGGGAGAGGTTGAGTGGACTGGGTCTCTATTCCATGGAGCGCAGGAGGATGAAGGGAGATGTTATAGAAATGTCCAAAATCATGAGAGGAATAGATCGGGTAGACGCTCAGGCCAACAATGTCCTATCTACCATAGTCCCACTTATGCCTGCGCATGGTCCATAACCCTCCATTTAGAACAAAGACTTGGAACCATTTTTTCTCTCGCAGTGGTGAGTCTGTGGAATTCTCTGCCTCAGAGAGCGGTGGGAGGCCATCCATTTCAAACCCCGACCCACCCTAAACCTACCCACCCAGTATCCCGTTCTTACCTTCTCCCCAGATCCCTTGACTCCGCTATCTTTAAGAGCCCTATCTAGCTCTCTCTTGAAAGATTCCAGAGAACCGGCGTCCATCACCCTCTGAGGCAAAGAATTCCACAGACTCACAACTCTCAGGGTGAAAAAGTGTTTCATCATCTCCGTTCAAAATGGCTTACCCCTTATTCTTAAATTGTGGCCCCTGGTTCTGGACTCCCCCAACATTGGGAACATGTTTCCTGCCTCCAATTCCCTAACAATCTTAATATTTCAATGAGAATCCCATCTCACCCTTCCAGAGTGTACAAGCCCAGCCGCTCCATTCTATCAACATATGACAGTCCCGCCATCCGGGAATTAACCTCGTGAACCTACATTGCACTCCAACCTCTCCCTACAGCTCACACCCTCTAGTACTTCAAGAGGGAGCTAGATAGGGATCTTAAAAATAGCTGAGTCAGGGGATATGGGAGAAGGCAGGAACGGGGTACTGATTGGGGATGATCAGCCATGATCACATTGAATTGTGCTGCTGGCTCGAAGGGCCGAATGGCCTGCTCCTCTCTCTGTGTCTCTGTCTATCCTGTACAACAGATGAGATACAGGTACGGCCTCTCTCTGTCACTGACCAATACCAGGTTGGAAATACAGGTGTGGCATCTCTCTCTGTGTAACTTCTCTACAATGGAGGTATGGTGTCGCAGCGGGTAGTGCAGAATGTCATCAGTTGCCACCCATTGGTTGGCGTTCGCGGGGTAAGTTCAAGGGATCAGCGCTCCACTGCAAATGGTTGACCGTTCTGCTTGTCGTTTGTGCAGGCCGTTTCAAAGATCAGGGAGTTTATTCTGCAGAAGATCTATTCATTTCGCAAACCCATGACCAACTACCAGGTTCCTCAGAACGCACTGTTGAAATACAGATATGGCACCTCTGTGTGTGTGTGTGTGTCTGTCCTGTACAACAGGTGAGATACAGGTACGGCCTCTCTCTGTCCCCGTCAGGTAACAGAACTGAGGTACAGGTAAGTCATCTCCCTATCTTAAAAGATTGTTAAGGGCTTGGACACGCTAGAGGCAGGAAACATGTTCTCGATGTTAGGGGAGTCCAGGAGCAGGGGCCACAATTTAATAATAAGGAGTAAGCCATTTAGAACGAAGACGAGGAAACACTTTTTCTCACAGAGAGTGGTGAGTGTGAGGAATTCTCTGCCTCAGAGGGCAGTGGAACCAGGTTCTCTGAATGCTTTCAAGAGAGAGCGAGATAGGGCTCTTAAAAATAGCGAAGTCAGTGGATATGGGGAGAAGGCAGGGTTGGGGTACTGATTGGGGATGATCAGCCATGATCACATTGAATGGCGGTGCTGGTTCGAAGGGCCAAATGGCCTCTACTCCTGCACCTATTGTCTATTGTCTGCCCCATACAAGATGTGAGATACAGGTGCCACATCTCTCATATTCCCCCTCGACGCCATCCAAGGACCCAAACAGTCTTTCCAGGTGAGGCAGAGGTTCCCTGCACCTCCTCCAATCTCATATACGGTATCCGCTGTTCCAGGTGTCAACTTCTCTACATCGGCGAGATCAAGCGCAGATTCGGCGATCGTTTCGCTGAACACCTCCACTCAGTCCACCTAAACCTACCTGATATATCGTTGGCTCAGCACCTCAACTCCCCCTTCCATTCCCAATCTGACCTTCCTGTCCTGGGCCTCCTCCATGTCAGAGTGAGGCCCAGCGCAAATTGGAGGAACAGCACCTCATATTTCGCTTGGGTAGTTTACACCCCAGCGGTATGAACATTGACTTCTCTAACTTCAGATAGCCCTTGCTTTCCTCTCCCTCCATCCCCTCCCCCTTCCCAGTTCTCCCACTAGTCTTTCTGTCTCCCACTACATTCTATCTCTGTCCCACCCCTTCCCCTGACATCAGCCTGAAGAAGGGTCTCGACCCGAAACGTCACCCATTCATTCACTCAAGAGATGCTGCCTCACCCTCACTGAGTTACTCCAGCATTTTGTGTCTGCCACATCTCTCTATCCCTGTCACGAGAACTGAGATACAGGTAAGTAATCTCTCCGTCCCTGTCCTGTACCTGGCTGAAATACAGGTGCTGCCTCTCTCTGTCCCTGTCCCATATCAGGACTGAGGTACAGGTGACACATCGCTCTGCCCCTGTCCTGTCCCAGGACTGAGATACAGGTACAATGTCTCCCACACTGGAGCTACAGTACAGGTGCATCATCACCTGCCCACACCCCACTCTGCCTGTTTCACCTCTGCATTGATCATTGCCCTGTTGCCCCACTCCCCCCTCACTACCCGTTCTGCTTCTCCCTCACCCGTACTGCCTGTTCCCCTCCCCCCGCTCTCTACCTCGTCTCCTTTGCCCTACCTCCCCCCCCCCACCCTCTCTGCTCCCACCCCCACTGCCTGTTCCCCTCATAAGGTCATACTTTCCCCATCATGGTCTGGTTTGGTTCAGCCACCAAGCATGACATCCGGTGGCTGCAGCGAATCATCCGATCAGGAGAGAAGGCTGCAACCTTCCCTCCATTGACAAACTGTACACTGCAAGGGCCAGGAATCGAGCGGTAAGATCATCTCTGACCCCTCTCACCCTGGCCACAAACTCTTTGAATCACTTCCCTCTGGAAGGCGACTCCGGTTTGTCAAAGCTGCCACAGCCAGACATAAAAACAGCTTTCTTTCCACGAGCAGTAGCTCTACTCAACAACCAAAAGTCTGTAGCCTCCTTTTGCTCTGGTATTTTATTTCATTCACATGTTTAATCGATAATGTTTTATTCCTAATGTTTAATGTTTTATGTTTTAAGTCTTAATTGTTTACTGTATGTAATTGGAAAAGTCAATGCTCATACCGCTGGGGTGCAAACTGCCCAAGCAAAATATGAGGTGCTGTTCTTCCAATTTACGGTGGGACTCTCTCTGGCCCTGGAGGAGGCCCAGGACAGAAAGGTCCGATTCAGAATGGGAGGGGGAGTTGAAGTGCTGAGCCACCGGGAGGTCAGGTTGGTTAATGCGGACCGATCGGAGGTGTTGGGTGAAGCGATCGCCAAGCCTGCGGACCGAGCGGAGGTGTTGGTCTCAGCGATGTAGAGCAGTTGACACCTAGAACAGCGGATGCAATAGATGAGGTTGGAGGAGGTGGAGGTGAACCTCTGCCTCACCCGGAAAGACTGCTTGGGTCCTTGGATGGAGTCGAGGGGGGAGGTAAAGCGACAAGTGTAGCATTTCCTGCGGTTGCAAGGGAAAGTGCCAGGGGAGGGGATGGTTTGGGATGGGAGGAATGAATTGAACAGGGAGTTACGGAGGGAGCGGTCTCTCTGGAAAGCCGAAAGGGGAGGAGATGGGAAGATGTGGCCAGTGGGTGGGATCCCATTGCAGGTGACGAAAACGTCGAAAAAGGCGAAAATAAATGTCTCCTTATCTGCTTCCTAAAAGAACATCCTGTAATCCAGAGGCTGTGACCTCCAGTCTTAGACTCTCCCACTAGTGGGAACATCCTCGCCACAGATACTCTATCCAAGCTGTTCGCTATTATATATGTTTCAATGAGGTCTTCCCTCATTCTTTTAAACTCCAGCGAGTATAGGCCCTGTGCTGTCATACGGTCATAAGTTAACTTATTCATTCCTGGCATCATTCTTGTTAACCTCCTCTGGACCCTCTCCAGAGCCAGCATATCCTTCCTTGGATATGGTGTCCAAATTTGCTCACGATATCCCAAATGCGGCCTGACCAGCGCCTTATATAGCCCCAGCATTACATCCCTGTTGTTGTATAGAAACCCTCAAAATAAATGCTAGACTGAATAAATAAATAGACTGATTCCTGGGATGGCAGGACTTTCATATGAAGAAACACTGGATAGACTCGGCTTGTGCTCGCTAGAATTTTGAAGATTGAGGGGGGATCTTATAGAAACTTACAAAATTCATAAGGGGTTGGACAGGCTAGATGCAGGAAGATTGTTCCCGATGTTGGGGAAGTCCAGTACAAGGGGTCACAGTTTAAGGATAAGGGGGAAATCTTTTAGGACCGAGATGAGAAAAACATTTTTCACACAGAGAGTGGTGAATCTCCTGAATTCTCTACCACAGAAGGTAGTTGAGGCCAATTCATTGGCTATATTTAAGAGTGAGTTAGATGTGGCCCTTGTGGCTAAATGGATCAGGGGGTATGGAGAGAAGGCAGGGACAGGATACTGAGTTGGATGATCAGCCATGATCATATTGAATGGCATGCAGGCTCGAAGGGCCGAATGGCCTTCTCCTGCACCTAGTTTCTATGTTTCTATGCTAACATTGCATTTGCTTTCTTTAAAAGCGATTCGACTCGCAGATTAACTTTTTGGGAATCCTGCACCAATGCTCCCAAGTCCATGTCCACCTCCAATTTCTGAATTCTCTCCATGTTTCGTAAATAATCTACACCTTTATTCCTACCACCAAAATGCATGACTCCCCACTTTGCTATGCTGTATTCCATCTGCCACTTCTCTGCTCACACTCCCAACCTATCCAACTCCGCTCTGGACTACTTGGACAAGAAATACTCATATGTCAGGCTGTTATTCATCGATTACAGTTCGGCATTTAACACAATCATCCCCTCCAAGCTGGTTACCAAACTCGCAGAACTGGGTCTCTGCGCATCCCTCGGCAATTGGATCCTCGACTTCCTCATTCACAGACCACAGTCTGTTCGTATTGGTGGAAATGTGTCAGACTGGATAACAATCTCACGGGAACAGCTCAAGGCTGCATGCTCAGCCCCTGCTGTACTTACTCTATAATCATGACTGCATAGCCGGTCACAATGTGAACTCCATCATCAAGTTCGCTGATGACACCACTGTTGTGGGACGTATCACTGATGGGGATGAGTCAGTAGGGCTCGAAATTAGCGATTGCCCGGGTGCCATTGACCACCCAAATTGACGTCGGGCAACCTAAACGCCGACTCATTTTGCCCGGCTTTTCAATCAAATACTGGTTTATACCGATAGACACAAAAAAACTGGAGTAACTCCGCGGGTCAAGCAGCATCTCTGGGGAATGGGAACATGACGACTCGTGTCAGCGGCGGCGGCTGTATTCCTCTAGTATCTTTGATTGCGGGGTAAAGATACTAGGTGTGTGGTGACGAAGGGTCGGTACGAATGGCGGGCCCCGAACTGCGGCGACAGCGGCCACGACAGCGGCTCCACCGCCTCCTCCTCCAGCACCCCGCCCAGCGGAAGGAGGCCTTCCTCTCCCTCCTCCCAGCCTCGGCGTGCGAGAAGGGTTGTTTTGAAAGCGCCGTTGGCGGATTTGCAAGCAGCGGCGGCTATCGCCCTGATAACGGCGGCTGCTTGCAAATCCGCCAACGGCGCTTTCAAAACAACCCCTCTCGCACGCCGAGGCCAGGAAGAGGGAGGGGGCGTGGGAAAGGGGGCGTGGGAAAGGGAGAGTGAGAGGGAGGCCTCCATCCGCCGTCTGAAACAGCTGCACATAAGATCCTATAGCTATAGCATCTTTGAGGTGCACCGCTCGGCCCCGCATCTTCCTGTCGGTTGGCAGAGGGGGGGAGGCGGTGGCACTTTGGCGTTGGACAGGGACGGCCAAGGTAGCGGGGTGATGTTGTCCGAAGATCGCTGACCTTCCTTCCTCCCCACCTCCTCTGCCCCTCCCCCCCTCTCTCTCTTGTACGCCCCCCTCCTCCACCCCTCTTATCCTGGGACCCCTCCTCTCCATCACACACTGATCCCCATTCCGTCCTCTATTCAGTCCTCACTGACATCCCCTGTGCTCCCCTCCCCATCTACCCCCCATCTATTCATCACCCTACCACCTCGCATTGATTCTCCTATTACAATTGATCCCCCAATTCATCCTGTACTGACCCCCCTTCCCATCCATCCTGCACTTCTCCCCCATTCATACTGCACTGATCCTCCCATTCATCCCGTACTGACCCACACTCCATTTACCCTGCACCAATCCCCCCATCCATCCTGTAGTGATCTACCCATTCATCTTTTACTGATCCCCCATTCATCTTTTACTGATCCCCTCATGCATCCTGTACTGATCCCTCATGCATCCTGTAGTGATCAGCCATTCATCCTGCACAGACTCTCGGATCCACACTGTCCTGACCCCCCCTGCCCTTCATCCTATACTGAAACTCCCATTCATCCTGTGCTGACCCCCCCCCCATCCATCCTGTACTGATTCAAGAAGAATGGGGGGAACAGTCTGAAGAAGGGTCTCGACCAGAAACTTTGTCTATTTCCTTAGCTCCATAGATGCTGCCTCACCCGCTGAATGTCTCCAGCATTTTTATCTACCCCCATTCGTGCTGTACTGAACCCCCCATTCATCCTGTACTGATACCCTCCATTCAACACCACTGACATCCCCCGTAATCCCCCCTCACAATTTTACATACTCCAACCAACACGTACTAATTCACCTGCCTCAATCCATCCATTCTGCACCGACTGCCTTCTCAACCCCCCCCCCCCCACGCCATCTATCCATCCCGCACTGAGTCACACACCCCCTGACCCTATTGTGATTCATGGTCTTCAGAGCAAACATTGACTATGTTTGATAATGGAATGCAATCAAATGTGTTTAATTCCCAATGTTATTATTTGTTTTGATACCTTTAAACATATTACCAAAAGAACATTTGCTGCAGTTATGTCCTTTGGCCAGCTCTTGTCAGTTAGTGTCATGTTTAACCTGTCAGATGGGTATAGTCGGTTTTAACAGCCATTATCATAAAATGCCTTTAGAAATGTCCTTGCATCCTGTATATTTTGTTGTGGATAAATTATGTGGGAAGCGAGAGTGTTTCTGTACCAATAGCAATAACGACCCATGCTATGGCCATGTCATGATAATTTTTGGTCCTTCACAGAAAACATGTTTGCATCAATCTGTAGTGTTTAGGGTTACGCATATATGTTACCATGGTCCAGGATTTATTGACACAGCTTGATCATATGCTGAATAATCCAACCACATTTTTGTTTGGAAGTGGAAAGAACTAATAGAAATTGCATTAATTGTAATGTGTAAAAAAAGTTGAGATATTGTATTATAATTTTACTGCATGTCATTGTGGTATATATCATGTCTTGATTGGTGAATATGTTTAGTTTGTGAGTTATTTGAAGCAGAAATAATATGTGAATGTTGACAAAAGTGCTGGAGAATCTCAGCGGATGTGGCAGCATCTATGGAGCGAAGGAAATAGGCAACGTTTCGGGCCGAACCCCTTCTTCAGGCCTGAAACATTGCCTATTTCCTTTGCGCCTTAGATGCTGCTGCACCCGCTGAGTTTCTCTAGCACTTTTGTCTACCTTCGATTTTCCAGCATCCGCAGTTTCTTCTTGAACATAATATGTGAATGCTTCATTGAGCATAATTCCGACTGGTATCTACGCACTTCGTCCGATCACATTATCGCACGCGTCATGCAAACCGTCTTAAATGACCACCTAAACTGTCATTTGGCAACCTAAAATGCTGTCAAGGTTCCCGTCTGGCAACAGGGAAAAAAGCTTAAGCGAGAGCCCTAGAGTATAGAGGAGAGATCTGTCCCTATGGTGCCAGCACAATCACCTGGCCCTCAACACCAGCAAAACCAAGGAACTGATTGTGGACTTTGGAAGGAGTAGGGTGGGGACCAACAGCCCCGTTTATATCAACGTGTCGATGGTTGAAAGGGTCAAGAGCTTCAAATTCCTGGGCGTGCACATCTCTGAAGATCTTTCCTGGTCCGAGAACACTAATGCAATTATCATGAAAGCACATCAGCGCCTCTACTTCCTGAGAAGATTACAGAGAGTCATTTTGTCATGGAGGACTCTCTCTAACTTCTACAGGTGCACATTAGAGAGCATGCTGACCGGTTGCATCGTGGCTTGGTTCGGCAACCTGAGCGCCCTGGAGAGGAAAAGACTACTAAAAGTTGTAAACACTGCCCAGTCCATCATCGGCTCTGACCTTCCTTCCATCGAGGGGATTTATCACAGTCGCTGCCTCAAAAAGGCTGGCAGCATCATCAAAGACCCACACCATCCTGGCCACACACTCATCTCCCTGCTACCTTCAGGTAGAAGGTACAGGAGCCTGAAGACTGCAACAACCAGGTTCAGGAATAGCTACTTCCCCACAGCCATCAGGCTATTAAACGTGGCTCGGACAAAACTCTGATTATTAATAACCTATTATCTGTTATTTGCCCTTAATCATTTTATTTATTCCAAAAAAAACTGTCAGGCAGCTACAGCTTGTTCAGAACGCTGTTGCTAGAGTTCTAACAAAGACCAAAAAATTTGAGCATATTACACCAATTCTTAAATCCTTACATTGGCTCCCTGTATGTCAGAGAATTGATTTTAAAATCCTGCTGCTCACCTATAAATCACTACATGGTTTAGGGCCAAAGTATATCACTGACATGCTTCCACTATATAAGCCTTCTAGACCGCTAAGATCTTCTGAAACCAATCTGCTAGTGATTCCCAGAGTAAATACAAAACATGGGAAAGCAGGATTTAGTTACTATGCAACAAATAGCTGGAATAAACTTCCTGAAGATTTAAGACTTGCCTCAACTTTGACCACTTTTAAAACAAGACTGAAAACTTTTATGTTTACTTTAGCTTTCAGCTAAATCTTAACTACATTGCACTTTTAACTTTTGCACTTTTTATAATGCATTTTTAATTTTGCTTTTCTTTTCTTTTAGTTCTTCTATTTTATTTCATTTTATTATTTCATTTATTGTATGACATGTTTTTATGTGAAGCACTTTGAGTCTGCCTCGTGTATGAAATGTGCTATATAAATAAAGTTGCCTTGCCTTGCCTTGCCTTATTCATGTGTGTATATATTTATATTACGGTATATGGACACACTTATCTGTTGTAGTCAATGCCTACTATGTTCTGTTGTGCTGAAGCAAAGCAATAATGTCATTGTCCTATCAGGGACACATGACAATAAACTCACTTGAACATGTCCTTCTGCAGAGTCCCTGCTTTCTTTACCTGCCCCTCTACCTATTTTCGTACCACCCGCATACTTGGTCACAAAGCCTTCAATCCCCTCATCCAAATCATTATGAAGTTTTAAGTGGCAGGAGCAGAATTAGGCCATTCAGCCCATCATCTACTCCATTCTAGGCCATTCAATTATGGTTGATCTCTCTCCTTCGCAATCCCATTCCCATCCTCCAGCCTTCTCTCCATAACCCCTGACTAATCAAAAATCCATCTATCTCTGTCTTAAAAGTATCTATTGATGGCCTCCACAGCCATCGGTGGCAATGAATTCAAGGGACAATTGATAGATGAGAACTAGGTAAAATTCCAGAATGTTGAAAATAAGAAGTCATTGAATATATTTACCTCTAGTAATTGTGTTAACACACTCAATACACCTGTACTTTTTTCCAACTTTTGTTTCAGTTCACTGAACTCAGTAGCAGCACCACGGAGGTCTCTCTCAACCTGTTTTAAAAAAACCATGATTTAGTACGAAGCAAGCTATGTCAACAAGAGACGAAATTATGTTTTTTTCTAAATGTTTTGGTCAAGGAGCCTAGATAGAACCCGTCATAATCAGTAAATGTAAAATCGTTCAGGGAGAGTTTTAACATCACGTTTCTAATGCTTTTACATTTATTTATAAGGTGACTACATCATGAAAGTTGTAAATGCAAAACTTTGAGAAAAAATAAATAGCATCAAAATGTTAGCAGCAGTTTAGCAGACTTGGTTTCTTTACGTATATTATGTTGGCAACAATGTTTTACTTTTTTTATAAAATAGCATGGAATGGACCACAAGAACTCTTGAATATTTTAAATTAATAAATATTATTTAAATAAAGTCTCAGATACAATCTGTGCGCAAACAGGCCCTTCGGCCAGACATGACCCTTCTACACCAGTGTCACCTGCCTGCGATTGGCCCATATCCCTGTAAACCTGTCCTATCCATGTACCTACCAAATGTCTCTTAACCAATGCAATAGCAGACTTGGTTTCAACTGCCTCAACTACCTCCCCCTGGCAGCTCATTCCATCCACCCACCACCCTTTATACAGTCAGAGCTATACTGGCCAACATGTCCCATCTACACCAGTTCCACTTGCCTGCATTTGGCCCACATTACTCTAAACCTGTCCTATCTATGTACCTGTGTAATTGCTTCATAAACATTACGGTTGCCCCTGCCTTTACTACCTCCTACTGGCAGCTCATTCCATACACCTATCACCCTTTATACAGTCAGTCATATACACCAACTTGTCCCATCTACACCAGTGCCACTTGCCTGCATTTGGCCCACATTATTCTAAACCTGTCCTATCTATGTACCTGTGTAATTGCGTCTTAAACATTACGAATGTCCATGCCTCAACTACCTCCTCTGGCAGCTCATTCCATACACGCACCATCCTTTGCGTGAAAAGGTTACCGCTCAGACTCCCATGATATCTTCGCCCCTTCACCTTAAACCTATGCCCCCTGGTTCTCAATTCCCCCATTCTGACCAAGATACTGTGTGTCCACCTGATCTATTCCGCTCATGATTGTATACACCTCTGTAAGATCACCCCTCATTCACCTGTGCTACAGGGAAAAGAGTTCCAGCTTGCTCAACCTCTTCCTATACCTCAGACACCTCTAGTCCTGGCAACATCCTTGTAAATCATCTCTGCACCCTTTCCAACTTAACAACATCTTTCCTTTCACACGGTGCCCAGAACTGAACACACTACTCTATAGGTAGACAAAAATGCTGGGAAAATCAGCAGGTGAGGCAGCATATAAGGAGCGAAGGAATAAGTGACATTTCGGGTCGAGACCCTACTTTAGACTGAAGAAGGATCTCGAAGCAAAACGCCACCTACTCCTTCGCTCCATAGATGCTGCCCCACCTGCTGAGTTTTCCAGAATTTGTCTACCTTCGATTTTTCCACCATCTGCAGTTCTTTCTTAAATACTCTAAAGACAGCCTCACCAACATCTTATATGACTGCAACATGACATCCCAACTATACTCAATACTCTGACTGATGCTGGCAACTTCCAGCTGTCAAACATTAATATTTAGCAATATTACAGTTCTGTACATGCATCCATGTGCTGTCTTCCTCAATGCCCAAGCTCAGTATGATTTGCAGCTCGCAGGTAAAATTGTGTCAGGAGCACGGTGAACAAGCACCAAAAACACACACATCCGGTTACAATCCCTTGTCTTAATCAATGAGGCCTTGTCACAATCTGTCATTCCATTCAGATGGATCGTATTTTCTCAGTTACCTCATTTTCAATTTGTGGCTTAAGGACATCAATCTCCATCGATATTTCAACCACCTGTTTTACCAAATCCTCTCCATTTTGTGGGTCCCAGCACACATTGGTGTTCTAGGGAATGAAAAGGTGGATACATTGGCAAAGGAGGCTGTAAAAAAAGTCACATAGTGGTAAACTTACAACGATCCAAATCTGAAGGAAAACACATTGGGTGGAAGAAAATAAATCAGGAATGGCAACAATACTGGGAACAGGAGACAAAGGGGAGACACCTCTATTCGCTACAAAACAGAGTGGGCATTACAGCAAGAAGAGGGGGGAACATGAAGTATTAACAAGATTGAGGATAGGACACACTCACCTGAACAGCACATTAAAAATATTGGGAAAACACCCTACTGGGCTGTGTGAGGAATGCCATCAACCAGAAACAGTTCAGCATGCCCTAGTTGCATGTAGGAGATATGAGACAGAAAGAGGATTTATGATCAGTGAAATGAAGAAAATTGGATTGACAGAAATATCAGTAAAGAACATTCTAGAGTGTGGAGGGAAAGGAAAAGGAATAAAGTTGTTGTTTGATTTCTTGAGGGCCTCTGGGCTTATAAAAAGGATCTAATGTAAAGACGTGAGTACTGTGGAATGAAGCCAGAATGTGGCAGCAATGCAACATTGCGGATGCCGGCTGCCGTAAAACTCCAAAGAAGAAGAAGAGGTAGAAATCCTCTCCATTTATGAAAGTTGGGAAGAACTCCTCATGCTTCTTGTTTAATTTGTGGCACACTTCACCCTGGGAAAGAATGAACAATTCAGTTGAGAGTTTCAGTTATAACTTAATCCTCTAAAAACTCAACACGACCAAAAACAAGCAAAGAGGCTTCAAACTGAAAAATACAAGCTTCATCTTGTCATCTTCGAAAAATGATAAATCCAGATTCCCCCACCAAATGTTTTCCCCAACCAAGGTTTTACAAACCTTGTAAAAGTGGCAATTTGTTAAACTTTGCGAGACCTGGCTGCTAAACATAATGACCAAGAGCAGCTGTAATGCAACATTGCAACAGATAAGAATCCAGACACAACTGTGAAGGACTATCCTTCCCTCCGACTGATAAGAAAGTCTGCTTTTCAGCAAAATGATTCAGCTTTGCTATTCTGACTACATTATTGGCCATTGTCCACATCATGCTTCCCAGTATGCAAGTTCCTCCTCATCTTACTTAATATTTTCAAAATTCCCTACAACACTTACTACCAATGCTAAAATTAATCTGAAGGCCTCCCTCTCCCTCTCCCCCTCTCCCTCTCGTAAGTGCAATTAAACACTATGGGCCACATCTTGCATAAGTAGACATTATTTTTTCCTCAATATCTGTTGTACTAATATATTGCTTTATCCATATCATTTCTGTGTTTGTGTAGGATAGAACAGCAGATGCTGATTTAAATCGAAGGTAGACACAAAGCTGGAGCAACTCAGCGGGACAGGCAGCATCTCTGGAGAGAAGGAATGGGTGATGTTTCGGGCTGAAGAAGGGTCTCGACACGAAATGTCAGTCATTCCTTCTCTCCAGAGATGCTGCCTGTCCCGCTGAGTTACTCCAGCTTTTTGTTCCTACATTTAGTTCCTGGGTTTAACAGTCTATACAGCTGAGCTGTTGCTGTGGCAGCATTTTGTGGCTGGACCTCACCATGTTGTGCATGTCAATAAACTCAATTGGAACTTGATTTGAATCTAACAATGTTCCCCACTCTCCCCCCCCCTCTCCTTCCCCATTCCCTCTCTCCTTCTCCCCTCCACCCCTCACCTCTCTCCTCTCCTTCCCCATTCCCTCTCTCCTTCTCCCCTCCACCCCTCACCTCTCTCTCTCTCTCTCCTCCCCTCCACTGCCCCCTCGCCACTCATCTCTCTCTCTCTCCCCCCCTGTGCTCTCCACCAGGGCCGTTCTTGTTTCCACCTCGAGTTGCTCCACACGACGATCCAGGGGCGGATCTTGGTGCCGATGCCGTCCATCTCCAGCCGCCCCGACGCCGCCAACACGTCATCCACGAGCGACGACAACTTCCCGCTTGCACTGTGTAGATGGCCGCTGTGCCGCAAAGCGCGCCGGGAAATGTAGTCCTCCGGCCTACAACTCCCGTCAGCCCCCGCGCCCCCCCCGGCACGACAGGAAATGTAGTATATCCTCCACACAGTGCCTACAACTCCCATGAGGCCCCGGGGAGTGGTCCCTGTATTGATCGCGTGTACGTTTCCAAGGCCGATGTCTCTTGTGTATCGGCGGCCTCCATGCGGCTGGTGCCACCGCTGCCCGGTGCCCAGCGCACACACAGGCAGCTCCATGTATTGGCATTTTAACAACCAGCTGCTGGTGGATCGCCGACTGCGGGATTCGTTCAGGAAGTTCTGGGTGAAGTGGAGAGAGCGCAGGGGCGTTTCCTTTCCCTAAGGCAGTGGTGGGACGTGGGGAAGGTCTACGTCCGTCTGTTTTGCCACGACTATGCGAGGGGGTCGACCAAAGGGCGGGACTCCGAGATCAGACGGCTTGAGAGAGAGTTGCTCGACTCGGAGGCTCGCCTGGATCGGACTGGTGGGGTACATGGACAGGTAATGACAGGGCAGGTACATGGACAGGTAATGACAGGGCAGGTACATGGACAGGTAATGACAGGGCAGGTACATGGACAGGTAATGACAGGGCGGGTACATGGACAGGTGCTGACACAGGGCAGGTACATGGACAGGTAATGACACAGGGCAGGTACATGGACAGGTGTTGACACAGGGCAGGTACATGGACAGGTGATGACAGCAGGGTGCTCCAGCTCCACCTGCTATGAACTGATCCCTCGTGCAGCCGCTGGGCTCTGGAGGGGTGGGAGTTGTGCTCTTTGCTCTGAGCTCACTGCGTTCCTCAGCGGCCACAACAGACATCAAGGAGAGAACATCGCCAGCTTGCACAACCAGATCACTGCCTGTGACACCATCCTGGAGGTAGGTGGGTGCGGGCACAGCCTCGGGGGCACTGCCACAGTGATACTGGCAGGGTTGTGGCCAGCGACTACACTGGGCTGCTCTTGTAAGGAGGTCAACGAGGATGTTGCCAGGACTAGAGGGTGTGAGCTGTGGGGAGAGGTTGAGTGGACTGGGTCTCTATTCCATGGAGCGCAGGAGGATGAAGGGAGATGTTATAGAAATGTCCAAAATCATGAGAGGAATAGATCGGGTAGACGCTCAGGCCAACAATGTCCTATCTACCATAGTCCCACTTGCCTGCGCATGGTCCATAACCCTCCATTTAGAACAAAGACTTGGAACCATTTTTTCTCTCGCAGTGGTGAGTCTGTGGAATTCTCTGCCTCAGAGAGCGGTGGAGGCCATCCATTTCAAACCCCGACCCACCCTAAACCTACCCACCCAGTATCCCGTTCTTACCTTCTCCCCAGATCCCTTGACTCCGCTATCTTTAAGAGCCCTATCTAGCTCTCTCTTGAAAGATTCCAGAGAACCGGCGTCCATCACCCTCTGAGGCAAAGAATTCCACAGACTCACAACTCTCAGGGTGAAAAAGTGTTTCATCATCTCCGTTCAAAATGGCTTACCCCTTATTCTTAAATTGTGGCCCCTGGTTCTGGACTCCCCCAACATTGGGAACATGTTTCCTGCCTCCAATTCCCTAACAATCTTAAATATTTCAATGAGATCCCATCTCACCCTTCCAGAGTGTACAAGCCCAGCCGCTCCATTCTATCAACATATGACAGTCCCGCCATCCCGGGAATTAACCTCGTGAACCTACACTGCACTCCAACCTCTCCCTACAGCTCACACCCTCTAGTACTTTCAAGAGGGAGCTAGATAGGGATCTTAAAAATAGCTGAGTCAGGGGATATGGGGAGAAGGCAGGAACGGGGTACTGATTGGGGATGATCAGCCATGATCACATTGAATTGTGCTGCTGGCTCGAAGGGCCGAATGGCCTGCTCCTCTCTCTGTGTCTCTGTCTATCCTGTACAACAGATGAGATACAGGTACGGCCTCTCTCTGTCACTGACCAATACCAGGTTGGAAATACAGGTGTGGCATCTCTCTCTGTGTAACTTCTCTACAATGGAGGTATGGTGTCGCAGCGGGTAGTGCAGAATGTCATCAGTTGCCACCCATTGGTTGGCGTTCGCGGGGTAAAGTTCAAGGGATCAGCGCTCCACTGCAAATGGTTGACCGTTCTGCTTGTCGTTTGTGCAGGCCGTTTCAAAGATCAGGGAGTTTATTCTGCAGAAGATCTATTCATTTCGCAAACCCATGACCAACTACCAGGTTCCTCAGAACGCACTGTTGAAATACAGATATGGCACCTCTGTGTGTGTGTGTGTGTCTGTCCTGTACAACAGGTGAGATACAGGTACGGCCTCTCTCTGTCCCCGTCAGGTAACAGAACTGAGGTACAGGTAAGTCATCTCCCTATCTTAAAAGATTGTTAAGGGCTTGGACACGCTAGAGGCAGGAAACATGTTCTCGATGTTAGGGGAGTCCAGGAGCAGGGGCCACAATTTAATAATAAGGAGTAAGCCATTTAGAACGAAGACGAGGAAACACTTTTTCTCACAGAGAGTGGTGAGTGTGAGGAATTCTCTGCCTCAGAGGGCAGTGGAACCAGGTTCTCTGAATGCTTTCAAGAGAGAGCGAGATAGGGCTCTTAAAAATAGCGAAGTCAGTGGATATGGGGAGAAGGCAGGGTTGGGGTACTGATTGGGGATGATCAGCCATGATCACATTGAATGGCGGTGCTGGTTCGAAGGGCCAAATGGCCTCTACTCCTGCACCTATTGTCTATTGTCTGCCCCATACAAGATGTGAGATACAGGTGCCACATCTCTCATATTCCCCCTCGACGCCATCCAAGGACCCAAACAGTCTTTCCAGGTGAGGCAGAGGTTCACCTGCACCTCCTCCAATCTCATATACGGTATCCGCTGTTCCAGGTGTCAACTTCTCTACATCGGCGAGATCAAGCGCAGATTCGGCGATCGTTTCGCTGAACACCTCCACTCAGTCCACCTAAACCTACCTGATATATCGTTGGCTCAGCACCTCAACTCCCCCTTCCATTCCCAATCTGACCTTCCTGTCCTGGGCCTCCTCCATGTCAGAGTGAGGCCCAGCGCAAATTGGAGGAACAGCACCTCATATTTCGCTTGGGTAGTTTACACCCCAGCGGTATGAACATTGACTTCTCTAACTTCAGATAGCCCTTGCTTTCCCTCTCCCTCCATCCCCTCCCCCTTCCCAGTTCTCCCACTAGTCTTTCTGTCTCCCACTACATTCTATCTCTGTCCCACCCCTTCCCCTGACATCAGCCTGAAGAAGGGTCTCGACCCGAAACGTCACCCATTCATTCACTCAAGAGATGCTGCCTCACCCTCACTGAGTTACTCCAGCATTTTGTGTCTGCCACATCTCTCTATCCCTGTCACGAGAACTGAGATACAGGTAAGTAATCTCTCCGTCCCTGTCCTGTACCTGGCTGAAATACAGGTGCTGCCTCTCTCTGTCCCTGTCCCATATCAGGACTGAGGTACAGGTGACACATCGCTCTGCCCCTGTCCTGTCCCAGGACTGAGATACAGGTACAATGTCTCCCACACTGGAGCTACAGTACAGGTGCATCATCACCTGCCCACACCCCACTCTGCCTGTTTCACCTCTGCATTGATCATTGCCCTGTTGCCCCACTCCCCCCTCACTACCCGTTCTGCTTCTCCCTCACCCGTACTGCCTGTTCCCCTCCCCCCGCTCTCTACCTCGTCTCCTTTGCCCTTCCTCCCCCCCCCCACCCTCTCTGCTCCCACCCCCACTGCCTGTTCCCCTCATAAGGTCATACTTTCCCCATCATGGTCTGGTTTGGTTCAGCCACCAAGCATGACATCCGGTGGCTGCAGCGAATCATCCGATCAGGAGAGAAGGCTGCAACCTTCCCTCCATTGACAAACTGTACACTGCAAGGGCCAGGAATCGAGCGGGTAAGATCATCTCTGACCCCTCTCACCCTGGCCACAAACTCTTTGAATCACTTCCCTCTGGAAGGCGACTCCGGTTTGTCAAAGCTGCCACAGCCAGACATAAAAACAGCTTTCTTCCACGAGCAGTAGCTCTACTCAACAACCAAAAGTCTGTAGCCTCCTTTTGCTCTGGTATTTTATTTCATTCACATGTTTAATCGATAATGTTTTATTCCTAATGTTTAATGTTTTATGTTTTAAGTCTTAATTGTTTACTGTATGTCGTGTTGTTACTTGCGAGCCATGGGAGTTGTAGGCACATGGCTGATTTAACTCTCCCTCCTAAACCCATTCTCCTGCTTTTTCCACATAACATCTGACACCCGTACTAATCAAGAATCTATCTATCACTGCCTTAAAAAACATCCACTGGCTTGGCCTCCACAGCCTTCTGTGGCAAAGAATTCCACAGATTCATCACCCTCCGACTAAATAAATTTCTCCTCATCTCTTTCCTAAAAGAACGTCCTTTATTTCTGAGGCTGTAACCTCTGGTCCTAGATTCTCCCACTAGTGGAAACATCCTCTTCACATCTACTATATCCAAGCCTTTGACTATTCTGTATGTTTCAGTGAGGTCCCCCCTCATTGTTCTAAACTCCAGCGAGTACAGGCCCGGTGCGGACAAATGCTTTGCCAGTGCTGACTGTGTATCCTAACACTGTGCTGCTAACGACGGCCAACTAAACCCTGGTGAACTTCGGTAGTCACAGCACGGGTATTCCCCTGGTTAAGCATCACCATTTAACCTTGACTGGAATAACTCATCGGGACAGGCAGCATCTCTGGAGAGAAGGGATGGGCGACATTTCGGGTTGAGACCCTTCTTCAGAAGAAGGAGTCTGTAGAAGGGTCTCGACCCGAAACGCCACCATTCCTTCTCTCCAGAGATGCTGCCTGTCCTGCTGAGTTACTCCAGCATGTTGTGTCGATCTTCGGTTTAAACCGGCATCTGTAGTTCCTTCCTACACAGTTGACTCACCGCTCAATGCTTCTTCTCCAAGTCATTGCTGAAGAACAGGAACACCATCTTCAACCTGGGTAACCGTGGAAACGTGATTGCCTCGTCGGAACTGGAAGCCCCCATCATCGTGCCCCACGTAGCACAGAAGAACGACACTCGGGTAAGCGAGCTACCCCCCCTCCATTTCCAACCCCTCCCCTTCCAACCCCTCCCCTTCCAACCACTGTCCATTCCCCAGGGTCAAACCAGCAGACGGGGCTGGCAGCACTTAGCAGGTCAGGCAGTGGCCGTGGAGAGAGAATCGATGGCACAGGGGTAAAGTTGCAGCGCCGGAGACCCAGGTTCGATCCCAACTACGGGTGCTATCAAAACGGAGTATGTACGTTCTCCCCGTAACTGCATGGGTTTTCTCCGGGTTTGGAGAAACAGCATCTGATATTTTGCATGCGTAGTTTACACCCCAGCGGTATGATCATTGACTTCTCTAACTTCACATAGCCCTTGCTTCCCCTCTCTCCATTCCCTTTCCCCTTCCCAGTTCTCCCACCAGTCTTACTGTCTCCACCTACATTCTATCTCTGTCCTGCCCCCTCCCCTGACATCAGTCTGAAGAAGGGTCTCGACCCGAAACGTCACCGATTTCATCTCTCCTGCCCCGCTGAGTTACTCCAGCATTTTGTGTCTACCTTGGATAAGTAGGAGGAGGTGTCTGAGAGTTGTCGCCTGGCCTCAGCTAGACTAGGTCTGCCAGACTAGACTAGGTCAGCCAGACAGAGGTCCTCGCGCCAGACTACCACGGCACCTCCCTTGTAGACGGGTTGGATAATGTCGGGGTTGCTGCAGCCTGTAGAGTAAGCGCAGGGCTGTACGTTCAGAGGGGGTGAGGTTAGGATAGATAAAGGGGGTGGAAAAGTTGCGACGGTCGACGTCACGCCGACAGTTAGAAATAACGAGGTCGAGAGAGAGTAGAAGACCGTCAGGGGGAGTCCAAAAAGCATCAGTCTGAAGAAGGGTCTCGACCCGAAACGTCACCATTCCTTCTCTCCAGAGATGCTGCCTGTCCCGCTGAATTACTCCAGTATTTTGTGCCTTATCTTCTGTGATGTTACGTTACTCTCCTCCCTCCCAGTACCCCTTTGAGAGCCTGTTTCGGAGCCAGCACTACGCCCTTCTAGACAACAGCTGTCGTGAATACCTCTACCTCTGTGACTTCTTCATGGTGATCGGAAGCTCCGCTCAAGATCTCTTCAACGCCATCAAGGGTAAAACCCTCAGCATTGTCTTGGTGAGTTTAAGCAGACTCTTGCCGCTGGTGGAGAGAAATGATTTACCCTTGCATTTGGCCTTCCCCGCGGACGGTCTCGATGCAGGAAAAATGCTCCCCATTTTGGTGGAAGTCCAGAACCAATGGTCACAGTTTAAGAATAAGGGGTAGGCCATTTGGAATGGAGATGAGGAAAACAAATATTTCACCCAGAGTTGTGAATCTGTGGAATTCTCTGCCATAGAAGGCAGTGGAGGCCAATTCTCTTGATACTTTCAAGAGAGAGTTAGATTTAGCTCTTACGGATAACGGTATCCAGAGATATGGGGAGAAAGCCGGAGCGGGGTATTGATTTTGGATGATCAGCCATGATCATATTTAAATGGCCTACCCCTTATTCTTAAACTGTAAGCCCTGGTTCTGGACACCCCCAACATGGGGAACATTATTCCTGCATCCGGCCTGTCCAATCCCTACGGTATTGTTATATGTTTCTGTAAGATCCTGATCTGTGAATCAGAACGGTCGGTGTGTAATTCCCCTTCAGAAACACGTGGACACCTATGTTGCCGATTGCTCCGACAGTATCGCCGTTTTCCTGTCCATCCACATCATCCTCCGCTTCTAGATCATGATGACCAAGCGGAACGTCCCTGCTGTCGACAATGAAGTGAAGCAGAATGTCCAATGCTGGAGACAAACAGCACCTCATATTTCACTCGGGCAGCTTGCACCCCAGCGAACATTGATTTCTGAAGAAGGATCTCGACCTGAAAACGTCACCCATTGAGTTTGAAAAAGGGTCTCGACCCGAAACGTCACCCATTGAATCTGTGGAATTAATTGTGGAGGCCAAGCTAATGGATATTTTTAGGGCGGAGATTGACAGATTCTTGATTAGTAAGGTGTCAGGGGTTATGGAGAGAAGGCAGGAGAATGGGGTTGAGTGGGAAAGATAGATCAGCCATGAGTAGACATGGGCTATATGAGCTAATTCTGCTCCAAGAACTTATGAACTCATTAACATTGGGTGCAAGACCATAGCTTCCTGACAGTGGAATCACAGGTGTGTAGGGTATTTAAAAAGTAATTTAGCAAGCTTGTCTTCATAGACTGAAGCATTATTGGAGTTGGGATGTTGTGTTGCAGCTGAACAAACCATTGTTTTGGTCATACTTAGGGGCGTTGAATGTAATCAGTGCAATTGGACTGACAATTATGTGCATTGCCTCTATCACAGACAAGCAGTGATGGATTTAACTCTGCCATCCAGCTATTTAGCTCTGTCCACTCACATATTAAAGTCTTAGATGGTTGCCATGGTAGGAGAGGACCAACATTGAGCCATGTCACTGGTGTTAAAATCACAACCTCTTAGGTTTAAGGTGAAGGGGAAAATATTTAATAAGAATCTGAGGGGTAACATTTTCACACAAAGGGTGGTGGGGTGTATGGAACAAGCTGCCATAGGAGGTAGTTGAGGCTGGGACTATCCCAACGTTTAAGAAACAGTTAGACAGGTACATGGAAAGGACAAGTTTGGAGGAATATGGACCAAACACACGCAGGCAGGACTAGCGTAGCTGGGATATGTTGGCCGGTGTTGGGCAAGTTGGGCAAGTTGGGCCTGCTTCCACACTGTATCACAGTTGGGTCCCGGCATCACACGGTAAGACTGGACACCCAACACAACATTCCACCACTCCACCAATTCCAATATTGCTGGCCAGTGGTGGGGGGCGGGGGGGCTTTCTGTTGCGCTAGTATGAGTGTTGGGGACGAAAGGTACCGATTTCCAGAGGGCTAGTATGGAATTTGTGGGCCAAATTGATTTTTGGGCAGGCAGCACAGTCACTGAGGGCAGGCAGCTCAGTCACTGAGGCCTGGCAGTACAATCACTCGGACCTGGCAGGCTGGCGGCTGAGAAACTGCCAGAAATGCTGCCCACAACAGGTGACAGACAGTAAGAGAGAAGGGGGAAGAGGGTGGACTGAATGGATTATTGGGCTGGCAGGTCAGTCACTTACAGCTGGTGGGCTGGCAGTTCACTAACTCACGGCTCGTGGGCTGGCAGTGCAGTCACTCACGTCTTGTACGCTGGCAGTCCACTCAGACACCCCACCTACCTTCACCCCCACCCCACCCCCCCCCCCCACTCTGCTCCTTGCCATTCCCCTCCCACCCACACATTCAGTGCATCTCCAAACAACCTCCCCACATGCACTCTTAGTGGCTGTCCCACAGAGCAGCCATTCCTGCCTATTAGGTTCTATTGTGATGAAGAACACACGGCATTAAAAGTGCAAAAATGTTTTATTAAAGTTTAAAATGTGAATGACTCTTAAAATATAAGAACAATTTAAATTTTAAACATGAGATTTATTAAGTTTTTACTTGTTGTGTCTTGTTGTGTTCTGCTCCTCGCTGCCTCTTGATGACTATTTCCTGTTGATAAAAAGAGACAATTTTAATATAGAGAAAGCCAGCGGTCAAATTTTAAGAAGGAAAATCTGAGAATTTATCTCAGAAGTCATCATTCAACGAAGCACGCTATTAATGACAACATTCTTGGGCGATGTTCCATCCTTCGGGAAACCTTTGACAGTCCCCTTCATATTTCTGTTGAGCTAGTATGTTGGGCCAAAGGTACTGGTTTCCAGAGGGCTAGTATGGAGTTTGTGGGCGGAATGGATGTTTGGGCTGGCAGCTCAGTCACTGAGGGCTGGCAGCTCAGTCACTGAGGCCAGTACTGGCAGTGGGGGGTGGGGGGGGGGGGGGGGGCAGGCACAAAAATGCTTGGTGTTGCTGAAGACATCTGGAAGAGTTCTGTCCACAACTTCAAAGCATTCTCTCCTAATCATTGGACATTCATCCCAAACAATGACTTTCACTTGCCTCGTGAAATGTGCCGTCTTAGAGTTCTTCTCGATGTTGCACAATGTATCCTCGGCCACTTGGATGGGTATCTTGAATCGAGAATGTGTAGTTCTTCCACCAGGCAGAAATGTAGCTGCTATCCTAGAGGATACTATAGCAATAGCCCCATCACCTTGACCTCTAACATTTCCTGACATGATGTTGAAAAAGCAGCCTAAAGACAATTTAAGTTGGTAATGAACACTGAAGATTTTGTGCAAAACATTTTTGAGGTAGGGGCTGTCAGGGTGGGGTGAGGGGTGGTAAACATCGTGCAGCCAAGGGAGGGGCACAGCTTCAGGTGGGGGTTCTCGTGAGCTGATGAGAAATGGGGGGGGGGGGAGCTCATGCAGGGGATGAGAGCGTCTTCAGTAGGGGGTGCATCCTATAGCCAGGCGGAAGTGGGGCATGTCAGTGGAGGAGAGGGGGCAATGAGCGATTTACTCATGACCTGTGGACTCACTCGCTGCCTTGGGATTGACTGACTGACTCTCACGACTTGTGGACTGACTGATGCCCGACTTCTGAAGTCACGTCCGACTTTTGTAAACTGAAAACGGTAACATCTACATTGAGGAACAGCTTCTTCCTGACAGCCATCACGCTATTAAACTTAACAAATAAGCTCTGAACTACGAAATACTATATTATTTCGCACACACACACATATATTCACACGTGCTCACACACACATATATTCATACACACACACACACACACACATTCACTCACACACATATTCAGACACCCACACGTACACACAAATATTCACACACACACACATTCAGACACACACACGTACACACACACATATTCACACACACACACGCACATATTCACACACACACACACACACACACACACACATTCTCACAAATACTCACACACATTCTCATGCACATATTCACAAACAGACTCATTCACGCACACACAAACTCAATGACACACACATTCACACAAATACCCATAGACTCATACACACACACACGGACTCACTCACTCACACACACACATGGACTCACTCACTCACACAAACGCACACACAGACTTAATCACACACACATACACTCATCCCCCACCTCAAGACACTTTCCTATGGGTGGTAAATGTCGTGCAGCCAAGGGCAGCTTCAGGCGGGGGTTGGCGTGAACAGATGAGAAGGAGGTGGGGTGTCCTCATGCAGGGGATGTGGACGGCTTCAGTAGGGGGTGCATCCTATAGCCAGGCGTAGGGCAGCGTCTTGAGGTGTCAGTGGAGGAGAGGGGGCAGTGAGCGATTACTCATGACATGTGGACTCACTGCCTTGGGATTAACTCATGGACTTTCTCTCACAGCTTGTGGACTGACTGATGCCCGACATCTGGAGTCACGTCCGACGTATGTAAACTGAAAACATCTACATCGAGGAACAGCTTCTTCCCGACAGCCATCACACTATTAAACTTAACAAATAAGCTCTGAACTACAAAATATTATATTATTTCACACACACATATTCACATGCACTCACACACGTGCACACACTCATATTCACATACACACACATATAATCACACACACACATATTCACTCACACACATATTCAGACACACATGTACACACACATATAGACACACGCACATATTCACACACACACACATATTCACACACACACACAGTCACACACATACACATATATTCACACACACATATATTCACACACACACATATATATAGGGAGGTTTCACGGCAGTCGGGTCACGACCTATGACCCGTACTGTTGCTACGCTACACCAAATGGATGTACTGCAGGTAGGCACTTACCATTGTTTCCAACTCCATCTTCCAGGGACATGCTAACCGCATTTCATTGTCTCTGTTCTGTACACTGACAACGACAATTAAAGTTGAATCTGAATCTGAATCTGAACGTAGCGGGTCCGTTAAAACCCGCCGAAAATGTCCATTTTTGCGCTGGAAATAATTATGGATATCGGGATGAGCATGTGAGACATTTAGCCTACTTCAGAATTCCAAAAGTGAGGAGAAATGACGGTATATAGAAGTGAGAGCTGAAGGGACAACAGACAGAGTGCTTAGCGAACATTGGCCGTTTGCTCACTACATTTCATCAACATTAAAGCATTATTTGTGTTTTTTCTTGATTCCTTTGGCATCTAAAAAGTTTCAGAAGTGATAAATCTGGCTGTATTTTTTTTAAATAAATCGCCCATGGTTCTCAAGTGGGTTTTTACGTACAAAATGAAAACGCATCTGAAGAAAAATGTACAGCCAGATTTATCACTTCTGAGAATTTTTAGATACCAAAGGAATCAAGAAAAACCACGAATAATGCCTTACTGTTGATGAAACGCAGTGAGCAAACACGATAATTCCAATATTTTCAATTACGATGTCTGCACAGCCAATGTTTACCAAGCACTTTAGCTGCTGTTGTCCCTTCAGTTCTCGCTTCTCTTTACCTACATTTCATTTCACGTTTGGAATTCTAATGTTGGGTACATGTCTCTCACACTTACCCCAACTACCACAATTTTTTTCAGAGCACAAATTCAACATTTTGGCGGTTTTTAACAGATAGGAAAGTACGCGTTTCTTGCATTAATAACATATACTGGAAGTGACGGATGTCTTCAGATGGATTGAGCGGCTCCGTGCGTCAAGTCCTATTACCTTGTGACCTTACGTGCAACCCCCTATTCACACACACACACACAGCAGGTGAGGCAGCATCTGTGGAACGAAGGATACATTAAAGTACTGTTGCTGGTGTCTCTGCCAAGACACCGCAGCAATTCTCTCTCACTCACTACAACAAGAAGAGGAGTTTCGCAACTTAAAAACAGCGCTGGCTACTGCACCAGCTACTGCACGCCTTAGTCCTCCCAGTCCAACTGGCCATTATTAAGTGCAATGCCCATACAAGTGGCCACACCAAAGTCTCCCGGGGGAAAGCCCTCACTGACATTACTGCCCGCACAGCAGATTACGAATTCTGCACATTGGTCCCTACAGAACCAAAGATTCTAGTAGGCAGAATGGCTCTGTCAGACAAGGGAATGTAAAGTTTATTAATGTAACGTTTTGCCATGTAAAAAGATCATTTGAAACAAGGGAACTGCGCCATTGACGCTTTGACGGGCCTCTGGCCCGTTCTTTTACACTATATACACTTCCTTACACATGCTGATAAGGAGGGAAAGGAGAGAGGAGGAGAGGGACTGTATTTTACTCTTAAGTGATAATTTTATTGCTTTAAAGTGTGTGAACATCTGAGATTCAGCATATTACGTGAGGTGTGGAAATTTGTGAGTGAATGTCACAGAGAAGGGGGTGAATAGTGAGTGAGTTTAAAGACTGTTACTTGTTTGCGGAACCGGGTGAATGTTTAATGGGTGAATGTTGATTTAATCCTATAATTCAGACCAAATAGGATGTCATTGAATGAGCTTGCTCATTTACGTGATAAATCTTTGTAGAGTCTCATGTGGTTTAACATAGAAACATAGAAAATAGGTGCAGGAGTAGGCCATTCGGCCCTTCGAGCCTGCACCACCATTCAATATGATGATGGCTGATCAACCAACTCAGTATCCCGTCCCTGCCTTCTCTCCATACCCCCTGATCCCTTTAGGCACAAGGGCCACATCTAATTCCCTCTTAAATATAGCCAATGAACTGGCCTCAACTACCTTCTGTGGCAGAGAATTCCACAGATTCACCACTCTGTTTAAAAGGTAGTGTCTCTCCGAAGTTGCAGTTGTGTGGGGGTGGAGCCGCACACAGTTATTTTTGTTTCCTTTGCTCTTTGGAAATGCATTGGCGATCTATGTGGAAATTAACTGTTTATTCTCTATCTTCTCAACGTTTATTAAACAGCGGATGTGGCTCAGCAAAGAGACTGTTCATTTTCTTTGCTGCGTGACCTGGCATTAGGATTTGTGACCTTGGTATTTGAAGTTTGATTTCTTCCTATTTCTTACCTTTTTAATTGAATTCAAGAGAGATCTGAATTGCACACTGGCCATGCGGGATTTAGATTGAGGTGTTGGATGAGAATTGGACACGCCTTTATCTCAGAAAAAAATACGTTCATTTGAAATTGTTTTTTTTCTTCATAATGTCCTATTTTTAAAGGGTCTGCCTTGTAAGTAGTTAAAGAGTTTAAGTAAAGCCTTGACTGAGATTGGACAGGACCTTAGTGATGAACTAATTACATATGCACAGCAATCAATTGAACCTTGTCCGTCTTACAGAAACCACTATCAACTAAACATAACAGCGAATCCTTGCAACCAGGAGATCACAAACTGATAAGAAATTGGGATGGGAAGAAATTGGGAGAATGGTGGAAGGAGCCCTTGCAAGTACTACTGACTATACCTACAGCAGTGAAGGTGGAAAATAATCCTCGTTGGATACACTATTGCAAAAGGATTGGAAACTGGATAAAGGAAGTATGAACTTGGACGTCCACCTGCAAGACTGGAGGTTAAAGGAAGCCATACAAAACATTTTTTAAATGGCCAGTATTTACAGTATCTTGTTTAAACCTGCAATGGACCTACGCAAACACATTGCACGTAATAATATACGTGCCGCCCTGATCCCGGATACCAGGAACGAGTCTCCCCCTGGTTGAATAAACTTGAACTATTAACAGTGACCCCTTATTTGTTCTTTGAGGTCCAGGTATTAGGAATAATGGTCCACCTCTCTAAAAACCAAATGGATCGATTTGAGATGGGGGACACCTCTGAGTCATAATTAACTGGAGCTACTAGGCCTCCAGCAACAGCGAAAGAAATAGGAAAAATGATAAAATGGTGAAGGATAAACAGACTATTCATGTTTTCAAGTTGCCAATGACACACAGAGAGTGGTGAATCTCTGGAACTCCCTGCCACAGAGGGTAGTCGAGGTCAGTTCATTGGCTATATTTAAGAGGGAGTTAGATGTGTCCCTTGTGGTAAAGGGGATCAGAGGGTATGGAGAGAAGGCAGGTACGGGATACTGAGTTGGATGGTCAGCCATGATCATATTGAATGGCGGTGCAGGCTCGAAGGGCCGAATGGCCTCCTCCTGCACCTAATTTCTATGTTTCTATGTTTCTATGACACAGATCACAAGGGTCAGAAAGGAATGGGACATTATTTTTGAAAAGCAACAGCCGCCTACTGAGGATCCGCCAAGGTTACCAATGGCTCTGGTCCAAGTACCCTCTGAACTATGGGCAAAGCATAAGAACTATGTGGGATAAGTGCAGTCAGCCCTTGAACATAAAGTGACTTTAAAAAAGGGTACTGCCTTGCCATGTTTAAAACAATATTGACTGGCCCCGGAGGCTGAAGAAGGAATAGTTATGGTCATAGTATCTTTATTACAACACGGAGTATTAGTGAAAAGCAAAGTCCTGTAATACTCCTATTTTGCCAATCCCGAAAGTGGGAAGACGTAATGAATGGTGTTTTAACTAAGACTTGAGAGCTATTAAAACGTAGTCATCCCTATTTCTCCTTTAGTACCTGACACCAATATTATTCTGTCATTTATTCCGGCGGAAACCAACAACTTTGCAGTAACTGACCTATGTTGAGCCTTTTTCTCCAAACCCCTGCATAAAGACAGCCATCTACAAAGATCAACAAGGAGGCACCTGTGCTATAATAAGACGAGAGTGTTGCGCCTATAATCCCTGATGAATCCGCTAATATCACTAACCTTGCTACCAATATTTCCCAAGAAATTGAAAAGATCCGCACGGTTGGCAGTGACATGCATGGGTACAATGAAGTAAATGGGAGCTGCTGGCCATTCAGTTGGTTTGGTGGACTCTGGGGTACTGTGTTACATTATGGCTCTGATTATTAGGGTATAAATATATCTGTTTGAACATTACCTCTGTGTGTGGAGAGAGAGAGACTCTGTAGTCTGTGTTTTACATACTGTGAGAGTTGACTCCCACAACCACTTGGCAAAATAAAGACGTTACTGTATTACTAACATTTATGTTGTCATCTGTTTGAAGCAAATTGAAACTTAACACTAGGACTCAGCACATGGGAGGGGAAAACACAGAAAGGGATGCACATACCTTAAAACCCCTTACCGGCTAGAACTAGATCTCTTTCCATGCTGAAGCTACAGCGATAGCGAAACTGGAAAATCGTTGCCCAGTCGGGAAGAGTTCGGCAAGGGGTCTCCGCAAGCTGGAAAAAAACAAAGACTTGGTGAGCACCTTGGTGTTAACCCTATATTGCATTATAGTTTACTACTAACTAAGCCAGAAATGAATAACAAGATGTAGAGGGGAGTGTGGGTAGAGCGGGTGTTTAGCAACAATAATAATGTGAATGGCGTTCAACACAGGAATCAACCGAGGCCAAGAGATTCCTTTGCCGTCGCTGTTAGTTATTTATAAAATGACCCAGACTCCGCATCATCTGAGGGTTCTGCAAGAGCGGAGCCTACCCACTTCGGGTATCATGAAGCAGGCAAAGATATTAACACACTTTGTAAAACCGGCAAATCCCACCCAGGAAACATTACAAAAATTGGTCTCTAGTGCTGAAACCTGGGCAAAGCAAACACGGCAAATTTTGATTGGACATTACCAAAACAGCCTGGAAAATCTGGATGAGTTGTACCTGGAGGATGAACCAACTGATCGTGTGCAGGAGGCCGTCGCCAAAGCCTTAATCTGGAAGAAGAAACATTTGGGTGATAAATTTAAAATCAGAATGGAGGATCTTAGAAAAGGAGTTTCGAACCTGACCTCAGGGACTGGCTGGAACAGCAAGGCTGCCAGCGGGAGCCCCTGTCCCACAGACGGGCCCCGTCTCAACGTCCAATGTGGCTGTGTACACCCCGCAAATAGAGAGAGAGGCAGACAGAGAGAGAGACAGACAGAAAGAGAGACAGACAGAAAGAGAGAGAGAGAGACAGACACAGGCAGACAGAGAGAGAGACAGACAGACCGACAGACAGAGAGAGACAGAGACAGAGAGAGAGCACATCTCAAAAATCTATATACAAGACGTCCCAATAAATAAAATAAACTTAAATTATTCTCATATCAAAGAAAAACTCCAAACATTCGAAGCAGCAATTTCCCACTTACTTTGGAAGAATTGACCATAAAAATAAAATATCTTCACTCAAAGAAAGCCTGTGGTCCAGACAGCATTAAAAATGAAATTTTCAAGTACAGCACTCCGGAGATACAGGACATAGTGCGTAGGCTGTTCAACATCATACTACGTTCAGAGAGAGAGACAGAGAGAGACAGAGACACAAAGAGAGACACAGAGAGAGATGTCTGCATACATTATCCCACAGCCGTTGTTTACTATTTGACAGTAGAGAGATAGAGAGGGACAGAGAGTGAGAGAGAGACTGAGATGGAGAGAGACAGAGTGACAGAGAGAGATAGAGAGATAGATATAGAGAAATAGAGAGTGAGATAGAGAGAGAGAGATAAATAGAGAGATAGAGAAATAGAGAGACAGGGATAGATAGAGATAGATCAAGAGGGATAGATAGAGAGATAGAGAGCAAGATAGCGAGATAGATAAATAGAGAGAGATGGGGATAGATAGATAGAGACAGATAGAGAGAGAGATAGAGATATAGAAACAGATAGAGACAGATATAGGGTGATTTCACGAAAGGTCACTGGGGCGTAGATCCGCACCCACGTGACCGCAAATTTTAACTGGAGTACATGCGTCACTTCCGGTACATGTTAGTGATGCTGAAAACACGCACTTTCACACCCGTTAAAAACCGCGAAACCGGCCAGTTTTTGAGCTGCAATTTACTGTGCCAGTCGGGGTGACCGTGAGGCACATCTACCTGAATTTACAGTCCAGAAGAAAGATAGAAACTAAGGTAAATTCAAGAGGGAGCTGAAGGGGCAACAACAGTGGAAGTGCTCAGCGGACATTTCCCGTGGAGATATAAAGATCGAAAATATCGGGAATTATCACGTTTGCTCGCTGCATTTCATCAAAAGTAAGGCATTATTGACTTTTTATCTTTATTCATTTGTTATATGAAAAGTTTTAAAAGTGAAAAATCCGTCAGTAAAATTGCAAAATCGCCCATGGTTCTCAGGTGGGTTTTAACATGCAAAATGAAAACGCTTCTGAAGCTCCATTTACCATTTAAATAATCGTAAACTATCAATGCGTTTTGAAATAGATTTTACTCAGATGCAAGCTAAGGAATGGGATAATTGTCAGCTGTAATTTGGACAAAATCAGGACATTTTATTATTTGCCAAAATATATCTCTCAATGCTCACAGCAGGTGCCCAATCAGGATTGTTGACATTATTCCATGCTGCAGGCTTGTCTGTTATTAGATGATAAATAAATAAGTAGTTTGGGTGATTGTGCAGGCTTTAAACAAGAAACGTTGAGAAATATATGTTGATCCCTGGGATGGAGGGGCTGTCACATGTGGACAGATTGGACATAGAAACATAGACAACAGGTGCAGGAGGAGGCCATTCGGCCCTTCGAGCCAGCACCCCCATTCAATGTGATCGTGGCTGATCATCCACAATCAGTACACCGTTCCTGCCTTCTCCCCATATCCCCTGACTCCGCTATTTTTAAGAGCCCTCTCTAGCTCTCTCTTGAAAGCATCCAGAGAACCCGCCTCCACCGCCCTCTGGGGCAGAGAATTCACAGACTCATCACTCTCTGTGAGAAAAAGTGTTTCCTCGTCTCCGTTCTAAATGGCCGACCCCTTATTCTTCAACTGTGTGTGTGGCTCCGGGTTCTGGACTCCCCCAACATCAGGAACATGGTTCCTGCCTCTAGTGTGTCCAAGCCCTTAACAATCTTATATGTTTCAATAAGATATCATCTCATCCTTCTAAACTCCAGAGTGTACAAGCCCAGCTGCTCCATTCTCTCAGCATGTCAGTCCCGCCATCCCAAGAATTAACCTTGTAAACCTACGCTGCACTCCCTCAAAAGCAAGAATGTCCTTCCCCATATTAGGGGACCAGAATTGCACACAATACTCCAGGTGTGGTCTCACCGGGACTCTGTACAACTGCAGAAGGACCTCTTTGCTCCGATATTCGATTCCTCTTGTTATAAAGGCCGACTTCCCAGTCGCTTTCTTCACTGCCTGCTGTACCTGCATGCTTACTTTCATAGACTGATGTACAAGGAACCCCAGATCCTGTTGTACGTTCCCTTTTCCCAACTTGACGCCATTTAGATAGTGCTGGAATAGATGCAGGAGTATTAATTGCCTCATGGCAACATCCTTGTAAAAATCTTCTCGAGAGCATTTTCTTTCTACCTCTGATATTTAATGCAGAATAAGAACATATTGACTGCATGATATTTTCTGTAATTTCACATGTTGCAGCCCCTAGACTGTGGAACAGCATCCCCTTTCTCATCAGAACTGCCCCCTCCATCGACTATTTTATGTCAAGACTAAAGACTTATCTATACCCCCAAGCCTTTCCTGACGTCCTCTGAGTGAGGGCGACATGTATATATGTATGTAGTTTGTTTTGTTGTGCTATTCTTATAACAAATGTAAAGCACTTTGGCCAACAAGAGTTGTTTTTTAAATGTGCTATATAAATAAATGTGACTTGACTTGACATCCTTAAGTTATACATCATTTGTAAATCTAGCTCAAAACAAATTTATTGTTGTGAAATACTTAATTTAGATAACCCCACCATTACAGACAGATTTCATTCCACTCTCTGGCTATTGAGAAGAGCAGACCCAATTTATTGTTGAGAAACAACTCCATAGACACAAAAACATTAAGGAACATTCCAGGGCAATAGGAACTGGAATCTTCATGTTGCTATTATTTTCCCAAATACTACAGCTGTGAACAGTGTGATTAGATGAATGAATTGCAGAGTGCAAGTGTAATACAAAATCAGCACAAACACAGCACATGAGCCATTTAAAAAGAAATGATTTAAAAGACATTAAAAAAGAAAATTACCAGAGTCAAAATGTATAAACATTATATTCTTTAACACGAATTAACCAAATTATGAAGGAACAGAATTATGAACTAACCCTATATCACACACACGAACTGTTCCCCCACAACGTTGATTACACTGCGAGTCAGGTCGGGTCCGGTTACTGAAATGGACAACAAAATGCCACGGTTCCGCTCCATTTCTACTACACGCCAGCCCATTGCATTTCGCAGGAGTGGCCTATCTTGCTCCGCTATAGGATCTTTGGTAGGGATTACCTGAAATTAGAGAAGTCAATGTTCATACCGCTGGGTTGCAAACTGCCCAAGCGAAATATGAGGTGCTGCTCCTCCAATTTACGGTGGGCATCACTCTGGCCATGGAGGAGGCCCAGGACAGAAAGGTAGGATTCAGAATGGGAGGCGGAGTTGAAGTGCTGAGCCACCGGGAGATCAGGTTGGTTAATGCGGACCGAGCGGAGGTGTTTGGTGTGTGTGCGTGTGTGTGTGTGCGTGAGAGAGATAGTGTGTGTGAGAGAGAGCAAGAGAGAGAGGATGTGTGTGTGCGTGAGAGTGCAAGAGAGAGAGGATGTGTGTGCGTGAGTGTGTGCGTGAGAGAGAAAGTGTGAGAGCAAGAGAGGATGTGTGTGTGCGTGAGAGAGAAAGTGTGTGAGAGAGCAAGAGAGAGGATGTGTGTGTGCGTGTGAGAGGGAGGGAGATAGGGAGCAAGAGAGGGAGTGAGAGAGAGAGAGGGAGGGAGTGAGAGAGGAGGGGGGCACGAGAGGGTGTGTGTGCGTGTGAGAGGGAGCGAGAGGGAGTGAGATAGAGAGCGAGAGAGGGAGTGTGAGAGAGGGAGAGAGAGCGGGAGTGTGAGAGAGGAGTGTGGCACGAGAGGGTGAAGTGGAGAGAATTTGTGTACGAGTGGGGGGAAAGTGGGGAGGGGAGAGGGGAGAGAGAGGAATGTATATGTGCAGCTTTAAGGGACATTGGTTAGGTAGCATTTGGAGTATTGCATATAGTTATGGTCATTCCATTGGTTTACAAAAAGGACACAAAACGCTGGAGTAACTCAGCGGGACCGGCAGCATCTCTGGAGAGCAGGAATAGGTGATTGAAGAAATTATCCTAAACGTTACCCATTCCTTCCAGCATTTTGCGTCTACATGAACAGCGCCTATCTATCCATGTGGCGGAGTTCCAGCAGGCTGGAGGAGCGGGCAAAGGCCTTGCCACAGAGTGGGCAGGTGAAGGGGAACTGGCCGGTTTGGACTCGCCGGTGCTCCAGCAGGTGGTCAAGGCAGGTGAAGCCCTTCCCACAGGCCGGGCAGGTGAAGGGACGCTCACGGCTGTGGTTACGCCGGTCCTGCCACAGGCTGGACATGCACGTGTAGCCCCTGCCACACTCAGCGCACACAAACGGTCTCTCTCTGGTGTGTATCCACTGGTGCTCCCGCAGCCCCCGTGCTCTCTTGTTTTAGTGGGAGCAGCTGCTCGCCGGCGTGGGTCCGCCGGTGCTCCCGTAACCCCCGCGAGCTGTCAGACTCCTCACCGCAGTATGGGCAGTCGTAGGGCTGGCCACTGGTGCGCACGCGCTGGTGAGGCAGGGCATGGAAGGCCATGGCAAAACGCTCTCCACATACCGGGTTGGGGACGGGACGGTCGCCGGTGGGCACCCGCTGGTGGGACAGCAGCTTGGAGGACCTGGTGAAGCCCTTGCCGCACTGGGCGCAGGTGAAGGGGAGCTCGCTGGTGTGGATGCGCAGGTGGGTAAGCAGGTTGCCGGAGGAGGTGAAGCCCTTGCCGCACTGGGTGCGGGTGTAGGGGCGCTCGCCAGTGTGGGTGCGCTGGTGTTGCAGCAGGCTGCAGGACTGGGTAAAGCCCTTGCCGCACAGGGTGCAGGTGTAGGGGCGCTCCCCGGTGTGGATGTATCGGTGCTGCTTCAGCTCTGGCTACGACTTGAAGCCTTTGCCGCAGTCGGAGCAGGTCGCTCACTGCGGTGCACCCGCCACTGCGGTGCACCCGCAGTTGGTTACTGAGCCCCGACAACGGGGCAAAGCTCTTGATGCAGGTAGAGCAGCCATAGGGCATCTCGCCCGTGTGCACCTGCCGGTGGGTTTTCAGGACATTCGCCGTCTTAAGCTCTTGCCGCACTCCGAGCAGTCGAAGGGGCGTTCTCCCGTGTGCACCCGCCGGTGAATCTCCAGGTGGCTCGGGCACTGCCAGGCCTTGCCACACACGTCGCACTCATAACGCTTCTCCTTGTTGTGCCCCGTCATTTGGCCCTCCATTGAAGCTCAGCCCCAAGAAGCTCAGCCCCAAGAAGCTCAGCCCGCATACCGAGCAGATGTGGGGGGGGGGGGCGGTCACCGCCACACGGGCCGCCCTCAATGGCCGCTCACGTCCCTGTGTCTCCGTCCACAGCAACGGCTCCTAAACCCTGCAGGAGGGGAACACAGAAGGTCAACAAGCTGGCAAACAGGATATTACTAGCACATATTGAGTGTGTTTATGGCGGAGGAAACCGTTATATAAATCTGCATGGCACATTGGCGCAGCAGCACAGTTGCTAAATCACCGCCAGAGACCCGGGCTCGATCCTGACTACGGGTGCTCTCTGTGTGGAGTTAGTACGTTCTACCTTTGACCTGCATGGGTTTTTACTCCGGATGCTCCGATTTCTCCAACATTTCAAAGACGTTCAGGGTTGTAAATTAACCGGCCTCCACAAAATAGCTAAATTGTCCCCAATGTGCGTAGGATAGTGCTAGTGTACGGGGTGATCGCTGGTTGGCGCGGACTCCGTGGGCCGAAATACCTGTTGTTTCCGCGCTGCATCTCTAAACTAAACTAAACCAAAGAAGAGTTTCCCGAGCATTTGTGTCTACCACCATTCAATCGTTAGTTAACTTCAGAGTGGAGGCATGCGTGGAAGGCGTGTGTGTGTGCGGGCGCACAAAATACTCCAGGTGTGGTCTCACCAGGGCCCTGTACAACTGCAGAAGGACCTCTTTGCTCATGTACTCCTCTTGTTATGAAGCCCAACAGGCCAATACTGTACACACTACTCCAGGTGTGGTCTCACTCGGGCGCTGTACAACTGCAGAAGGACCTCTTTGCTCCTAGACTCAACTCTTTCTCTGTTTTTCTTTAGTGTACTTTCCAAATAAAATGAAAACATCTTTTACACTTTGTGGACAACTGAATGTTTGAAATATGTTCTTCAAACAGTTTAGTCCAGTATAGTTTTGAGATGCAGCACGGAAACAGGCCCTTCGGCCCACCGAGTCTGTGCTGACCAGCGTTCCCCGCAAACTAACACTATCCTACACACACTGGGGGACAATTTACAATCTTTACCAGAAGCCAATTAACCAACAAACCCGCATGTCTTTGGAGTGTGGGAGGACACCGGAACGCCCGGAGAAAACCCACGCAGGTCACGGGGAGAGAACATGCAAACTTCGCACAGACAGCACCCGTGATCGGGATGGAACCTGCATCTCTGGCGCCGTGAAGCGGCAACTCTACCGTGATGACCAGAGAGGGAGGGAGGTGAATACTTCTCTTTCTCTCTCTCTCTCTCTCTCTC
>NW_022630125.1:277273-315530 GCF_010909765.2 Amblyraja radiata | reverse complement strand
ATGGGGGAGGGTGGGAGAGTTGGTGAGGAGGGGTGGGGTAGTGCACAGGGCAGGTGGGTGAGGAGGGAAGCAGCACGGGAGGGAGAGGAGGGGGAGAGAAGGGGGAGTGGGGGTGAGTGAGGCTAGGGGAAGGAGAGATTGGGGAGGGGGATCCGGGATCCGGTCTCTGTCTCTCATCCGCCTGTGTTTGTGAATCTGGGACAG
Source organism: Amblyraja radiata (assembly GCF_010909765.2). Lineage (NCBI taxonomy): Eukaryota > Metazoa > Chordata > Chondrichthyes > Rajiformes > Rajidae > Amblyraja > Amblyraja radiata. The sequence goes on along the minus strand of NW_022630125.1, from coordinate 315,326 downwards.
TCCGCAAGTCGGGCAGCAACGTGATGAACATTGTACTGGAATCGTTGTCCTGGTGCTGGCGGGAGCTGCGCTCGTGGGGGGGAGACCTCTACTTGAAGAAGAAACAAGGTAGGAGTGGGGGTGAGACAGTGGAGGGGCGTCCACTCCTCAACCCCACCCTTACCCCCACCCATGCCCCTCAACCTGCCCCCGAACCCCGCCTCTTCTGATACAAGACGTCACGTTGTTCCTCTGTGTCCCGTCTCCTCCCCGCTCCCTCCCCAGAACGTTGGGGGGCCGGTGTGGGTGTGGGGGCCGGTGTGGGGGCCGGTGTGGATGTGGGGGCCGGTGTGGGGTTGGGGGCCGGCGTGGGTGTGGGGGCCGGTGTGAGTGTGTGGCCGGTGTGGGTGTGGGGACCGGTGTGGAGGTGGGGGCCGGTGTGGGTGTGGGGGCCGGTGTGGGTGTGGGGGCCGGTGTGGGATTGGGGACCGGTGTGGGAGTGGGGGCCGGTGTGGGGGTGGGAGCCGGTGTGGGGGCCGGTGTGGGGGTTGGGGGCCTGTGTGGAGGCCGGTGTGGGGGCCGGTGTGGGGACCGGTGTGGGTGTGGGGGCCGGTGTGGGTGTGGGGGCCGGTGTGGGTGAGGGGGACGGTGTGGGTGTGGGGCTGGTGTGGGTGAGGGGGCCGGTGTGGGGGTGGGTGTGTGTGGGGGGGCAGGTGTGGGTACCCGGCCCAGCTCTTATCCCACTCTTCCCGGTCACAGCCCAGCCCGTGTCCGCTGTGTGATTGGGTTGAGAGCTGAGGGTTGACAACTGTCTCTGTGTTTTACAGCGGGGAAGAGCGGCTACAAGGCCACCAAGAGTCAGTACTGGGTCTATGTCTGCGCGTGTCCGTGCGTGTCTGTGCGCGTGTCCGTGCGTGTATGTGCGCGTGTCCGTCTGTGTCTGCGCGCGCCCGTGTGTGTGCGCGTGTCCGTGTGTGTCTGTGCGTGTCCGTGTGTGTCCGTGTATTTTTGTGCGCGTCAGCGTGACCCTTGCGTATCTGTACACGTGTCTGCGCTGTGACCGTCTGTGCGCGTCCCCGCCACATGTACGTGGCCGTGCGAGTCCCTGTGTCCCCGTGCTCGTGTGTGTTCGCGTGTCCGTCTGTCCGCGCCTCACTGCACCCACGGCGTCGCCAGTTGACGTGTAACGTCGCTCCTTCCCTCCGCAGCCTCGGAGCGCGGGGAAAACTCATCAAACTCCTCTGCTCCAGCCTGAGGTAGGAACTGGGACCCCCCGCAAACCCTGTGGGGTGGCGTTTATTCTGCTGGAGAGAGGGGGGCAGTGGGTATAATTCCCGGTGGATGGGGGGGTTTATCACCGGGGAAGGGGGGTGGTAATCGCGGCGGGGGAGCTGTGGGTGTAATGCCCCGTTGCGAGGGGAGGGGCTACCGTTTGTGCGTATGTGGTGGCGTGGGGGTTTGGGGAAGGTTTATGCCAGCGGTGTGTGTGTTGGGGGGGGGGGGGTGGGTATTATATCCAGTGAGGGGAGGGGTGGGTATTTCCGGGGGGCGCAGTTATTCCCGGGGGGGGGGGTGGTTTTATTGCTGATAATTGATGGGGATGGGGGACGGGCGACATAGACACGACAGTGACATAAAAGAGACTTGTGGACGGACACGTGGACATGCGGGGAGGGGGGGGGGACGCGCAGACAGATAGTTGGTGTCGGCAGCATGGTCGGCACAGCCAGTGAGGGCCGAAGGGCCTGCTGTTGTGCTGTACTGTCCTGTGATGCTGGGGGAGTGTATTGCCGGCAGGGGGCGGGGGTCAGTACTATTGCTACACGGGTGGGCTTGTGTCGCTCTGTAACCAACTCTCTCTCTGTCTGTCTGTCTCCCCCAGGGCCGCCGTGTGCCGCCGCCGCCGCCGGTACAGGAGCGTCGGTGGAGAGCGGGACAAGTTGGCGGGGTTTCTGCTGTTGGGGGGGGGGGGGATGTAATGGCGGGGGGTGGGGGGTGAGCAATGAGCGCAACTACAGCTGATTTGGTGATTTGGACTTTACGCTTCGCTCTGTAGGTCGCTGCTCATTTACTGAATGCACTGTGGGGGGGGGGGGGGGGGGGCTGCTGCTGCCCATAATGTTCCTGCAATGACGGGGTTCAGGGGGGAACAGTCCCGATCAACATCTGGAGGGAATGAATCACACCTGGAGCGTTGCAGCGCTGGTTGACCCGAGGCCCGGAGCCGCTCGGGGGGCGGAGTGGGGGGGTTCCTGGCCTTGTGACGTCACATCCACCCGTGGACTGTGGGGGGGGGGGGGGGGGGGGCAGGGAATGTGATTATTTGCTGGGAGGCGTATTCTGCTTCATTGTCGCCACATAAATGTTTAATAAAATCCAATGTGTTCTCCAGCTGTTTGTCCGTGGCTGCTTGTGGTGGTGGTGGGGGGGGGGGCGGTCACGGGGATTGAGGCGTGGGAGCGTCACGGGGATTGGCGGTGGGGGGGTCACGGGGTTTGGGGATTGGGGGTCACTGGGATTGGGGGGTGGGGGGTCACTGGGGTGGGGGTGTCACGGGGTTTGAGGGGTGGGGGGGTCACAGAGATTGGGGGGTGGGGGTTACTGGGATTGGGGGGGTGGGGGGTCACTGGGATTGGGGGGTGGGGGGTCACTGGGTTTGGGGGGTTGGGAGTCACTGGGATTGTGGGGTGGGGGGTCACGGGGATTGGGGGATGGGGAGTCACTGGGGTTGGGGGGTGCGTGGGGACACTGGGATTGGGGGTTGAGGTGTGGGGGGTCACGGAAGTTGGGAGAGTGGGGGTCACGGATTGGGGGGCTGAGGGATCACGGGCATTGGGAGGGGGATGGGGGCAGTGTGGACACGCCGGGGGAGGGAGTGGAGAAGGTTCCGGGACATCCTCGCGGGGCCGGTCCCACTTCCAACCGCGGAGCCGTCTTGAGCTGGTGCCGACGTCATCCTCACCAATCAGCTGGGCAGGAGGTGGGCCGACTGGATTTGGACGTCCCACGGTGTCGAGCGTTACGTCATCGCGCAACGCCACGCGCTAGGCGTACGCCGCCAAGACGCTGCGTACGCCGTCAAGACGCTGCGGGCCGGCAGGCCGATCGCGCGCGGGGTTTTTGGACAGTGTCAGTGTTTCGGATGTCGGGACCAGCTCCGCACAATTCCCTACGGCTCCAGCGATCGAAGTAGGACCGGCCCCGCGACACCGTACGGCTCAAGCGACCACGTTAGGTCGCGTTAGCCGCATGCAGTCGCATGCTCGTGGGACAAGCCCTTAACTTAGCGGGCCAGGCAGCATCTCTGGAGAGAAGGAATGGGTGATGTTTCGGGTCGAGACTCTTCTTCAGACGGTGTCGACCCGAAGCGACCGTCATTCCTTCTCTCCACAGACGCTGCTTGAACGGATCAGTTACTCTAGCATTTTGTGTCTATCTTCGGTCTTGTATCTGGAAAGCTTTCTGCTCCCTGGTTGGCTCCTCCGTCAGCCCCTCATCTGGGTTGGCAGGACTTTCATATGAAGAAAGACTGGATAGACTCGGCTTGTACTCGCTAGAATTTAGAAGATTGAGCGGGGATCTGATAGAAACTTACAAAATTTTTAAGGGGTTGGACAGGCTAGAGGCAGGAAGATTGTTCCCGATGTTGGGGAAGTCCAGAACTATGGGTCACAGTTTAAGGATAAGAGGGAAGTTTTTTAGGACCGAGATGAGAAAATCATTTTTTACACAGAGAGTTGTGAATCTGTGGAATTCTCTGCCACAGAAGGTAGTTGAGGCCAGTTCATTGGCTATATTTAAGAGGGAGTTAGATGTGGCCCTTGTGGCTAAAGGGATCAGGGGGTATGGAGAGAAGGCAGGTACAGGATACTGAGTTGGATGATCAAACTGGATGATCATATTGAATGGCGGTGCAGGCTCGAAGGGCCGAATGGCCTCTCGCGTACCTATTGTCTATGTTTCTACGTCTATGTTCCATCCACAATCTAATGGCCAGCCGGAGAGAGACAACCAGGACCCAGAGACCACTCTACGTTGCCCGGTGTCCGCCAATCCTACCTCCTGGTCCAGTAAGTTGGTGTGGATTGAATATGTCCACAATTCCCGGCCCAGTTCTGCCACCGGTCTGTCTCCATCCTACTGCTCCCAAGGTTACCAGCCATCTCTGTTCCCAGACCAAGAGGAGAAGGTCTCCGTTTCCTCTGCCCAGCGGTTTGTGCGCCGCTGTCGTCAGACCTGGAGGGAGGCCCGTTCTGCCCTGATCCTCACCGCTTCCAGGTATAGACGGCGGGCGGATCATCACCGGACCCCTGCCCCTCGCTACCGCCCCGGGCAGAGGGTCTGCCTGTCCACCCGAGACCTCGTCCTCCGCGTTGAGTCCAGTAAGTTGGCGCCCCGGTTTATTGGTCCATTCATTGGTCTCAGAGTCATCAACCGCTCTGCTGTCTGCTTTAGACTGCCCCGGTCTGTGTGTATTCACCCCACCTCCATGTATCCCGGGTTAAACGTGAATCTTCCAGCTCCCTGTGTCCCGCTCCTGTGCTACCTCCGCCAGCCCGCATCATTGCCGGTGGCCCCGTGTACACGGTGAAACGGCTGCTGTAGTCCCGGCGGCGTGGCAGAGGGATCCACTACCTGATTGACTGGGAGGATAACGGACCAGAGGAGAGCAGCTGGATCCCTGCCCGTGACATCCTGGACCCTTCCCTCATCCGTGGTTTTCATCAACAGCAATAACGGCCAGGAGGTGTCCGTGTGAGGGGGGGGGGGGGCGGCTCCCGTCACACCTGCCGCGTCTCCAGATAGTTGATACTCTCCACATTCCTCCCTGATGTAATCATGTTACACCTGCATTCACTCCGCTACCCTCATCAGTCAAGGGTTTCCTGTTCACTTCACACCCAGATTTAATTTCGGAAGTTTCATCGTGTGCAGGAATTAGCGATCATTATATTATCCAAGCAAAACTGCACTTAAAGCTTAAAGTTCCTTCAAAACCACCGCGTAAAATTTCCCTCTGGGAAAAAGTGAACAGCGAGGAATTTAAAGTCTTAGCTAAAACACTGGGAAAAGATTTTTTCAACCTGCAACCAGATAAAAGATCCGTAAAAGACAACTGGGTGTGGCTGAGAAACTCCTTCAATAATATTGTTACAAATCATGGTCCCTAAATACTAATTAAAGGCCGTGTGCGTCTTCCTTGGTTTTCGGCAAAACTGAAACGTCTCTGCAGTAAGAAAGAGAAGTTTTATATCCGCGTCAAAAAGGGATACAACACTGGACTGGGACAACTTTACTAGAGAGCGGAAGCAAGTTGATCGTGCTATTAGGAGTGGTCATAGACAACATCTTTCTTCTATTCTTGGGGGAGGGCAACCCAAGGGTTTTTGGAGATATGTGAAATCCAGACGGACAGACAACACTGGTGTCCAGAGTCTTAAAGTGTACAACTGTCTGATCACTGAGGACCAGGCGAAAGCAGAAGGTCTTGCAAACCAATTTCAACACGTTTTCACCCGGGAAGATGTGGAGCCTTCATCATTTCCAGTCCTACCGCCCAGCCCGTATGCTGATATGCCTGCTATTAAAATTGAGCTTGAAGGTGTCAAGAAGTTATTGCTCAACATCAATACCACAAAAGCAATTGGACCAGATCAGATACAGCATCAAGCCCCCAAGATCGCAGCCGAAGAACTGGCTCCTGTTTTGCAGTTCATTTTCCAACAATCGCTTGACTCAGGCGATGTTCCGCTGGATTGGAGGAAGGCTAACATCACTCCTCTCTTTAAGAAGGGTTCAACCACCAACCCAGCGAATTGTCGTCCTGTTTCATTAACAAGTACTTGCTGCAAATTGTTGGAGCATATCATTGATAGTAATCTAATGCGACACATGAGCAAACATAATATTCTTGCCGACAACCAACATGCATTTAGGAGGCATAGATCATGCGAGTCTCAGCTTATCCTGATGACAAATGATCTAGCCAAGCACCTTGATAGTAACGTCATCAAGGATTTAGTTGTATTCTAAAGCATTTGATGTCATCCCACACCAGAGACTGCTTCGGAAGCTTGACTTCTATGGTATTCGTTCCAACACGAAACGATGGATTTCCAGTTCCCTGACAAAACGTCTTCAGCGTGTGTGTGTGAACAGAAAGAGCTCCAATTGGCATCCAGTGTTGAGTGGAACACCACAGGGCACAGTACTTGGCCCACACCTATTTTTGCTTTACATAAATGACATCCATGGAAAAAGTCGCAAGTACGACCAGACTATTCGCTGATGATTGTTTACTGTACCGTCCAATTAAGTCAGCTGATGATGAAGATGCTCTCCAAAAGGATTTCGATACTATGGTTGAGTGGTCACAACAATGGGGCATGCAGTTCAAACCTTCCAAATGTGAAACCATGCGTGTCACCAGAAAGAGGAATCCAGGCGAAACATCTTACAATATACTTGGTGTCACCCTTGAAGAATCCAAACAAACCAAGTATCGTGGCATCAAATTGCAGAATGATCTGCGTTGGAATGGTCAGACTCATCATGCAACAGTGAAAGCAACAGGTGTCCTAAACTTCCTGAGGCGCAACTTTCATCATTGTTCAACTTCTGTCAAGGAGAAGCTATATTTCACCCTCGTTAGACCTCATTTGGACTACGCAGTTGCAGCATGGGACCCATACACAAATACAAACATTTATTCCATCGAACGTGTCCGAAGACAGGCAGGTCGATTTGTTACTAACACCTATGAGAGAGAAGCGAGTGTCACCAAACTTCTGAATTGTCTGGGGTGGAACCCTCTCCAAGACACACGTGAAGCTCACCGTTTGACCTGTTTTTACAAAATATTAAATGGTCAGCTCGACATACATTACAAGACCTACACGAAACCAAGACCTCTACCGAAATGTCACCGTCTAGCCTTTACTGGTAAAATATGCAACTAATCAATCTGCAACTGATGCTGATTAATATAAGCCTGTGAAATACATCTCGATGCGATTTACAGGTACATCTATATCCAATACATTTGAACTGGGATAATCATCTAACGCTCTTTGTGTTAAAGCTGATGCTCAGCTCTGTCTGCAGATTGAAGGATTTAACATAAGGTATGAAGCTGGAGTCAAATAAAGCCAATTAGACGATATTATTTACGCACCACATTCATCTGTGATCAAGAAGTCACAATAGCTCTGAATTGATTGAACTGTTGGACATATTTTAGAGTTCCTCGTAAGACGAAGTTTCTGAATTCTTAGCAGCTCACGATAAAGTAGGCCGAAATCAACATTGTTTTGTGAATGGCAGATCTCCGTGACGAACCTGTTGGAATTCTTTGAAGAAGTACATAGCTGGATAGACGAAGGAGCGCCATCGGATGTGACTTACCTGTATTCTCCTAAGGCCTTTGATAAGGTGTCGTGGGTGAGACTGATACAAAGGTTGAGACACCACGGTATTGGATGGAAGATACTATCATGAGTAGCAGTTTGGCTGAATAGCAGAAGACAGAGAATGGAAATAAAGGGAACTTTTTCGGGGTGGCTGCCAGTGACTAGCGGAGTTCCGCTGGGGTCGGTGCTGAAGCCGCTACTCTTCACGTTGTATATTAATGATTTGGCCGAGGAGATACAAGGCTTTGTGGCCAAGTTTACGGATGATACATAGGTGGATGGGCAGGTTGTGTAGAGATAACGGGGCTTCTGCAGAAGGACGTTGATAGGTTGGGAGAGTTTGCTGAGGAATGGCAAATAAAATACCGGGTATCAAAATACGGAGTCGTGTATTTTAGTAGTAGGAATAAAGGCATGTACTCCGCCCTGTGGGGAGAGAATTGAAAAAAATGGAGGTGGAAAAGGACTTGAGAATATTGGTGCAGGATTTCACCAAACGTTTGCAAGTTGAATTCGTAGTAAGGAAGGCGAGTGTAATACTCGCATTTATTTCGAGAGGGCTACGATACCAAAATATAGATATCATGCTAAGGATTAATAAGGCATTGGTCATGCCGCATTTAGAGTATTATGAGCAGATCTGTGTGCCATATCTGAGGAAGGAAGTGCTGGCAGTGGAGAGGGTCTAGAGGAGGTTTACTAGAATGTTCCCAGGAATGAACGGGTTAACATGAGCGTTTGAAGGCACTGAGCTTGCACATGCATTAGTTTAGAAGCCTGAGGGGTCCCTCATTGAAACTAGCAAAATAGTGAACGGCATGGATCTAGTGGATGTGTCGAGGATGTTTCCCGCTGTGGGGGAATCTAGGACCAAATTCCACAGCCTCAGGATTAAAAGACGTAAATGACGAAGAATTGAGATAAGAGTGAATGTAGAGTGTAGAGTGTTAGTAAATCTGGGGAATTCGCGGCCACACTTGGCTTTGGAGGCCGTCATCATATATTTTTAAGGCTGGGATTGACAGATTTTCTGATTGATAAGTGTGCCATGAGTTATGGGGCGAAGGAAAGATAGACCACCCATGATTAAATAGAGGAGTAGTCGATGGGCCGAATGGCTCTACTCTTCTCCTAGAACGTATGGACAAATTACTAAAACCGTCAGACATCATTTTAAAAGCACGGTACTCCATGAGTCAGTGAATCCGGTAATGACCTCGGCGGAAGTTAAACAGACAATGTTCGAGTAACTCTGCTTGTCCGTCAGGCGGGATCTCACGATAAAAATGATAAATGATGATTCGGGTAGAGACCGTTTATCCTGATATAGTTCGCCGCAGAATTGTGGTCATCACTAGTTTGTGAATTGCATATTCAATATATTTGTTTCAGAGTCAGAAATGTTTGTGCAATGAAATGAGACACGTTGCAGAATGAAATAATCCGTTCACTTTCGTACATAGAAATGCCCAACTAAGGTCCTCCTTGAACATTCTATGTTGCTAAATGTATTTTCGTACTTTCTACAGCTAACCTGTTGGCAATCGTCATTCTCTCCCGGGGAAAGTGTGGACTCTCCAAATGTATCACCATCTACCTGGTATCCATGGCCGTGGCCGATCTAATGGTTCTGATCTTCGAGGTAATTCTCTACGAGATTAATGATGGCTATTTTCCCTATTCATTCCTGAATTTAACTCCCATTTGTAGTCTGATCATGGTCATTATAATGACTTCCATTGATTGCTCTGTCTGGCTAACTGTAGCTTTCACCTTCGATCGATTTGTCACCATTTGTAATCTGAAGGTACGAGCAAAATATTGCACAGAGAAAACGGCGGCTTTAGTGATAGCACTGACGTGTATCTTAAGTTTTATTCAAAATGTCCCGATGTATTTTGCCTACGAACATCGAGAAATAATTGACAATGTATCTTGGTCCTGTGCCCTAACCGCAGATTTATTTAACTTACCGGTATGGTTAGTATTTTGGTCGGTCGAACCCATTCTAACCCCATTTGTGCCATTTCTACTGATCATCCTCCTCAACACTCTGACAGTCAGGCACATTATACAGGCCAACAGAGTGATGAGCGGTCTCCGCGGGTGCAACACTGACGAAAGTGTCGCAGATCAAGAGGTGGAGAACAGGAAGAAGTCCATTATTCTACTGCTGGCCATATCTGGTAGCTTCGTACTATTGTGGATGGTTACCTTCGTGTGTTTTGCATGTGTCTACTTCATGGACGTTCAGCTTCTCGCAACAGATTACAAAGACCCATTTACAATTGCAGAACAGACCGGGTATATGCTCAGGTGTCTGAGCGCCTGCACCAACACATTTATTTATGGAGTGTCGCAGAACAAATTCAGGGAAGAATTTAAAACTGTAATTAAACATAATGTCGTTTTATTTTCTAATTCAATAAAGTGCCTTTAATTTCTCAGTGAATCTGTGAACTGGGTCCCCTAATTTGAGGAAGGACATTCTTGTTATTGACGGAGTGCAGCGCAGGTTTACACGGTTAATTCCCGGGATGACGGGACTCTCATATGCTGAGAGAATGGAGCAGCTGGGCTTGTACTCTATGGAGTTTAGAAGAATGAGAGGGGATCCCATTGAAACATATAAGGTTGTTAAGGGCTTGGACACACTAGAGGCAGAAAACATGTTCCCGATGTTGGGGAGTCCAGAACCAGGGGCCCACAGTTTAAGAATACGGACTAAGCCATTTAGAACAGAGACGAGGAAACACTTTTTCTCACAGAGAGTGGCGAGTCTGTGGAATTATCTGCCTCAGATGGCCTTGTAGGCCGGTTCTCTGGATGCTTTCAAGCGAGAGCTGGATAGGGCTCTTAAAAATAGCGGAGTCAGGGGATACAGGGAGAAGGCGGGAACAGGGTACTGATTTGGGATGATCAGTCATGATCACTTTGAAAGGCGGTGATGGCTCGAAGGGCCAAATGGCCTACTCCTGCACCTGTTGTCTATTGTCTATTGTCTATTGGTTTTGAAGTGTCGTTGTCTTCCATGTATAATTACTGCAACTTTCGTTCCGAGAATATGTTCTCATCATTGAGTCTATGCCGGCTGCGAGAGTAACCCCTTCAGTTCTATTCCGTCCCATACCTAGATCCAATTTCTCCCCTTACAAGACAAGGAAATGCCCACTTAGCATCATATCACAGAAGTCATTTACTCTGCCAACCAATTGCGTCATTGGGACGTGCGATAAAACTGGTGCCCGAGTGAGACCTGTGTTCTGTTCACGAAGGAACAGCAGAAACTGGTTTAAGTAGCAATGAGAGACACACGATGCTGGAGTAACACAGCGGAACAGGCAGCATCTCTGGAGCATGGCTGTCCCGCTGCGTTACCCAATCATCTTGTGTCTATCCAGAGAACTCACTGTGGTGGAATTACGTTACGTGGGGAATCTTTACAGATTTCATCAGAGGTCAGGATCGGAAGGAGTCTGCATGCGCATTAGCTACTGGTAGATAAGGCCCTTTGCACAATCATGGCATTATTTATCCAACAACATGCAACAGCAATTATGAAATCTTGTTAAATTTGCATGTAAAATTCATGATAAATCTGGGGAAGTTAAAATATTTTACCTTTGGGGTGGGGGTACAAGGAATGAAGACTACAAGTATGGATTGATTACTGCATTATTTGAAAACAATAAAATCCTCATGTATCCATTGTGTCACGGGTTATAAAAAAAGCCTGTCGGCAGTGTGAGTCATTGAAATACTTTGGGTTCTCTCAGAGTATTACGTATTATATAATGTTAATGTCTAGAATAAAAGGACATAGAAACATAGACACATAGAAAATAGGTGCAGTAGGCCATTCGGCCCTTCGAGCCTGCACCGCCTTTCAATATGATCATGGCTGATCATCCAACTCAGTATCCCATCCCTGCCTTCTCAGCGACTTTCTTCCGTGATCAAACGTGGCTGCCCAAGCAAGCGCGCCAGTGCACCGGCTGAGGCTCAACTCTTCTTCCTGGTCCGCGACGAGCTGGTGATCCAGGATGGCATCATAGTTAAGGGCCACAAGGTCGTGGTCCCTTCCTCCCTGTACGACAAGTACTTCAACGTGGCCCACTGCGGGCACCCTGGGGCTGATGCGACGATTGCCCACGCTCAGTGCCAATTCTACTGGCCTGGCATAGCCAAGTACATCCGAGACCGCATCTCGTCCTGCTCTACCTGCAACAACCTTGCGCCCCACCAGCTACGGCAGCCACTTTTACAGCAACCGGCGCCTGCCATGGCCTGGACTTCGCTGGCTGCTGCCATCTTCGAATGGCGTGGCAAGCATTATCTCGTCCTGGCCGACTCATACTCGAACTGGTTCGAGGTGGACCTTCTTACTTCCCTCACGTCCGAGATGGTTATCCGCAAGCTGCGTAGACATTTCTCCACTTTCGGCTGCCCGGTCCGTTTGCAGACCGACAACGGTAGGCAGTTCACAAGCAACGAGTTCAAGGCATTCGCCAGCAAATTGAACTTCCACCATTTCTCCAGTAGCGCGGAGTACCCACAGAGCAACGGTCTTGTGGAGCGGGCGGTCCGAAGTGCAAAACTTTTAATGGAACAATCGCGCCTGACAAACTACGATTTTTACCTAGACCTCCTGAACCTCAGAAATATTTCCAGAGACCCGACCATGGGTTTCACCTGCCCAGCGCCTGATGTCCAGGACAACCAGGCTACCGATCCCGATCGCTCAACACAAGCTGCTGCCTCAAGTGTTGGAGCCTGCCTTCGTGACGTCCAACGGCGGTCATAGAAACCTAGAAAATAGGTGCAGGAGTAGGGATTTGGCCCTTCGAGCCTGCAACGCCATTCAATATGATCATGGCTGATCATCCAACTCAGTATCCTGTAACTGCCTTCTCTCCATACCCCCTGATCCCTTTAGCCACAAGGACCACTTCTAACTCCCTCTTAAATATAGTCAATGAACTGGCCTCAACTACCTTCTGCGGGAGAGAATTCCGCAGATTCACCACTCTCTGTGTGAAAAAATGTTTTCCTCATCACGGTCCTAAAAGATTTCCCCCTTATCCTTAAAGGTCGTGCAAACCTCTTAAGCCTTTGCTGCCAGGACAGGTCGTTCGGCTGCAGAATGCCAGCGGCTATTCCCGTCTCGAAACAGTGGTTGGCGTGGCCGAGTCTCACCGCTCCCACCTGGTTGGCTTTGAAGGAACTGTTTATCGCAGGAGCCGTCAGCATCTGCTTGCCGTGAACGAGCCGAGACCGCCGCCCGAGGGTCCATGCGCTCCGCCGCTGCTGTTCCAGCCACCGACAACCGTCCCGGTTGCTGACCCCTGCATGCCCCAGACCCCTCGCGTGTTGCGGTCTCCCCCGCGTGGGTCGCCCTGTGCCGCCCGCGTTTCAACCCTTCTTGCATGTCGGTCCCACCTCCCGTTCTCGGTTTCCCCTGCGGCTTCGCCGTCTCCAGCTCCCGCTGATTCCTCTGTTCTTTCCGGTGAAGGGGGGGGGGGGGGGGGGGGGGGGAGGCATGGTCCGTACGCGCTCGGGCCGGGTTATTAAGCCGCCTGTTCGTTAAGGGGATTTTGTTTAATTTCGTTTAGCTCTGATGCCATGGTTACATGCCATGTTTGATTTTCTAAGGGGAAGGATGTAGATGGTTTATGCATGCAATCAATAATATAGCTAACTCAATACCACTATACACGCCTTAGTTACCAATTATAATAACGCCTTCTTCTCCTTCTGCGCGGTACAGTAGCAGACTGGAGACAGTGACTGCTGATGTGTGTTTAACCCTGTGTTCTCATTAAAGACTAGTGTAAAGTACAAGTGTGTTTGATCACTTATTTTCACCGGTTCAGTGAAATAACTGGCTTTCAAATGACAGAATCTTCATTGGAGGAGGATATGTTTTTGCGCTCAGATGCTGAATATACAGAATGTTCTTGGGAAAAAATTCAGGTCCAAGATGCAACTCAACCATTAAATGTGAAACAAACAGTTAACTACAATGAAGCATCTTCATCTATAAAACATGATGGATTGGAGCCCAGTGATCTTTCTGAAAGGTATTAGTCAAGTGAAGACGACAGAGAAATAAAAGTTAAGAATGGGTCTTCAGATGAGTCTTTTCAAACATATTGGAAGAAGAAGAGTAATTTACCAGTTAAGAAGATCAATATTAAGGATGTGAAGAAACAATCTGGATAAAACATGGCCGGAAACAAAAGTCAAATTTGGAAAGGGAAGATTTGCCCACCATGTATCGATGTCAGTATTAGAGTTGTTGTGCTGTTTACAGAGTAGTTGACGGAATTAAGAAACACATAAAAGAGCAGCATGAAGAGGTGTGTGAAATACCTTGCTCTCACCCGGGATGTAACAAGGTGTTTATGTTTGATCGCCACCTGCAGCGCCATGTCTACCTGCTCCATACAGAAGAAAGAACACATCAGGAAGAAGTGCAAAGCCTTTGGTCACAACTTCGGAAAGACAAACCACATTTGTTCAACGATCGTCAAGCATTTTTGCTCTATCGTATAACCAATGATCTAGAGAGAGAAGCTGAACATTTTGAAACAGATGGACTTCATGAAAGATAATATGTATAACCCTATCCTGGAAGACAAGGACTCAGACCTGGCGCGTAATCAGTGTGATGACAATCAGGACATTGATGAGGATGGCAATGATGGCGTTTCTGATGAGAAGGACAATTGCCGTTTTGTTCCCAACCCTGACTGGATCGATGCAATGGCGACTGCGGGGAGGCAACTGCAAGGACGGCTTTGACAACATCATCCCAGATATCTATGACATGTGCACCGAGAACAGCGCCATCAGTGAGACTGGCCTGACGAAGTTCCAATGCAGATCGATCCTAACTGGGCAGTACGCAACAAGGGCAGGGTGTTACTGCAGACTTCCAACCCTGACCCTGGCCTTGCTGTCGGATATGAGGAGTTCATCTCCATCAACGTCAGTTCGCCCTGTTTCGACTAATGCAATCAAATCGACGTGCACAAACGGAAGATCAACTAGGACAAGTTGTCCAACAACTTTAGGCCGTGCACACCACACGAAAGAAGAAGAAGAAGTCGGTCAGGCCACGAAAGCGTCTTTGTAAATGATGTTTGCATTGGTGTAGTGAACGAAGTGGTGTCTGTTTAGAGGCTGTATGGATGGAATTGTTAAAGAATGTGAATACGTCTAGGCGGTCAAAGTCGCCTTGGCAATTGGCAGTGATAGAGTTCAAAAGAGTGAAAGAGGTAGGAAATGGGACAACACATTGATAGGGGTTGTGAGACGTGTTTGAACTAGTCTTGTGCATACTTGGTCGAAGAAATCGACACGTAAATGGAGACAGTGGAATGAGAACTGGGCACAGTCCGGCCCAGACTCGGTACGTTGTGGCGTAAGCGGACAAAGGTGAGGCTTTTGATCCGGGTAGATCGCCCAGCGTCAGAGATGGACAGGTCAGGTGGTAAGATAAAGAAAGAGGAGAGACTGAAGCTGGTGTAAGGTGTGAGGTCAAGGGAGGATTATGTGAGAGACGGTTCCAGTGTGGGGTAATTACTGGTGGAAGGGAAGTCAGATGAGAGAGACGGGAGAGAAGTGCTGAAGGTGACGTTGTGGGCGTAAATTGTAATCTAAGAAACTGGGGCAGGGAAGTTGTAAGTGGTGGACGAGGAAAATGAGGCCCGTGGGGGGTCGGACGCCTGTGCTTGGAATCTGAACAGAGGAAGATGAGGTTCGGGGTTGTGGCTTTAGTCGGGATGTAGCGCGTTTGTGATCCCAAGGGCTGTGTTAAAATAAAATATAGAGCATTGACAATAAAGATGTATAGCACAAGGCCCAAAATGCCGGAGCCGAATGTTTCGCCAAGGCGACCCCTTACCTACATGAACAAAATCATAGAATTCAATCCCTGCATATCCATATCCAACAACCATAGGAAATGCCATAATCGTACCAGCCTGGACCAGCGACTATGACAACGTTGTTTCCAACTTCACCGTCCTCTGAACCAACTGGGTCAGAAGGAGAGGTCTCTACTATAAGCGGAGAAGGTGAGAATGGAAAGATGTGACTGGCCGTGTGATGCTGTTGAAGGTGCCATAAATACAAGGGAATGGTGTATCGGATGCAATGGTCGGCATATGGTGCAGGGGGTTTCTATTGCGCCTGAGGTGGGGGCATGGTGAGCAAGAGCAGAATTGCCGGACACATAGGAGTCACGCTTCATTGGGAAATGGGAGTGAACAAAGAATGCCGACATGACCAGTCAGGGGCACATCACCCCATAGATACTTCATGCAGGCAATGTATATCAGGAAAAAAGTGTCAGTCACTTACTATAGGAAGCAGCGGAACTGCCGGCGACTAACAATTAATTCACGGGAATGTTTAAAGCTTTATGGAGCACAGGTTATCCCTATTTCCGTCGGTCGGATGCGGGATGAACTGAGAAGGGGATACGTTGTATAATCGTACAACTGACTGAGCGCAAACCATCCATTGGACAGGCTGTCAGGAATCGATTGAGAGTCCTCGGGTAGTACTGTGACTATATTGTGATCATTGGTATCTATATTTCACACCGCGCTGATTTGAAGCGTTACTTTACTAAATAATGGAGTCAGTCACTGAATACAGCGATAATCGCTGTCAGTGATTCACAGGCTACGGGTAGACGTCGAGAAGCACAAGTTGTGTCGCTCTCCAGAACTGTGCACGATATCAACAACGTTAACTGACAATACGTCATTGATGATCAACAACATTTGCTTGAAAAGCAGTCGCTACTTGAAACGATTCTATATTGGAAATGAATGGATCGAGAAGACTCAGACTAGGACCTCGATTAGATTTAATATCAGATTAGCGTGCATTTAGTTGACCGAGGTGGTGTTAAGAGAAGGTGCAGAACTTCTCTGCTTCTCAGAATAGAATAAGGTTATTGGACCATTTTAAGTCTTGATATACAGTACCTCAACATTTTAACAAGCAGAGTAACGGGGAAGCTGATCGCAACCTTCAGTTGCTCTCTAAATTAGTTCTGAGTCATTCCGTAAATAAAGGTGTTGGCGCAGCAGCTGAGAAGCTGAACGGCATACCCTAATTCCTTTGCATAATAAAGCCGGGTAGACGTCTCCAGGTCTGTGTAGAGGCATCTCATGAGAATGAAGACCAGCGTGGTTGTCGCCCAGCAGAGAAAGAAACTAGCAGACATGGCGAAGAGGAGAATGATGGATTGTCGGCGGGTCTCCATCTCAGGATCTCGCTGCTGGCTGTCATTTCTCTGTCCCTTAAGCGCTCGGCGGCGTCTGCTCGCCGCGAGGATGTGACTGACAGTCAGGGAATTGAGGGTCAAAATGAGGAAGAAAGGAAGAAAGGAAGCAGCCGGTTCAACAGAATGTCCAGCCAAAAAAGACCCTCTGACTTTCTATACATAGGAAGAGGGGGTTTAACGCCACACTTCCAATAACCGGAATAATAATACGTTGACCGCATGTACCGGAAATAAAACGGTATGTTCTTTAAACAGAATGTGACGCAGATTGGGCACTGATCTGTTAGGAAATGAGACGGGACAGGTGGCAGAGGTACGCGTTGGGGAGCACGTCGGGTCCAGTGATCACAATACCATTAGTTTCAATATAATTATGGAGAAGGTCAGAACTGGACCTAGGGTTGAGATTTTTGATTGGAGAAAGTCTAACTTTGATGAGATGCGAAATGATTTACAAGGAGTGAACTGGGACATTTTGTTCTATGGGAAGGATGTGGAAGAGAAATGGAGGACATTTAAAAGGGAAATTTTAAGAGTACAGAATCTTTATGTTCCTGTTCGGTTGAAAGGAAACAGTAAAAATTAGAAAGAGCCCTAGTTTTCAAGGGAAATAGGACATCTTGTACGGAAAAAGAGGGAGATCTACAATAATTATAGGCAGCATGAAGTAAATGAGGTGCTTGAGTATAAGGAATGTAAAAATAATCTTAAGAAATAAATTAGAAATGCGAAAAGAAGACATGAGGTTGCTTTGGCAAGTAAGGTGAAAGTAAATCCAAAGGGTTTCTACAGCTATATTAATAGTAAATGGAGAACGAGGGATAAAATTGGTCCATTAGAGAGACAGAGTGGACACGTATCTGCAGAGCCAAAAGTGATGGGGGAGGTATTGAACAATTTATTTTCTTCGGTATTCACCAAGGAGAATGATATTGAATTATGTGAGGTAAGGGAAACTGGTAGAGTAGCTATTCATACTATGAGTTTCAAAGTAAAAGAAGTACTGACACTTTTGAAAAATATAAAAGTGGATATGGCTCCAGGTCCTGACAGGATATTCCCTAGGACATTGAGGGAAGTTAGTGTAGAAATAGCCGGGGCTATGCCAGAATTATTTCAAATGTCATTAGAAGCGGGAATAGTCCCCGAGGATTTGCGTACTGCGCATGTTGTTCCATTGTTTAAAAAGGGTTCTAAGTGTAAACCTAGCAATTATAGGCCTGTTAGTTTGACTTCAGTGGTGGGCAAATTAATGGAAAAGATACTTAGAGATAATATATATAATAATAATAATAATAATAATACATTTTATTTATGGGCGCCTTTCAAGAGTCTCAAGGACACCTAACAAAAATTGAGCATGTAGAGGAAACACATGTAAGGGGAATGAAATAAATAGTAGAGACATGACTAGTACACAAAGTAAAGTCAGAATTCAATACAAAACACAGTATGAGGCAATTAATGCACAGATGAAAAGGGACGAGGACGTGGGGCTAAGGATAGGCAGAGGTGAAGAGATGGGTCTTGAGGCGGGACTGGAAGATGGTGAGGGACACGGAATTGCGGATCAGTTGGGGGAGGGAGTTCCAGACCCTGGGAGCTGCCCTGGAGAAGGCTCTGTCCCCAAAACTGCGGAGGTTGGACTTGTCGATGGAGAGGAGACCGGCTGATGTGATCTGAGGGACCGTGAGGGTTGGTAGGGGGAGAGGAGGTCAGTGAGATATGGGGGGGGGGGGGCAGATGGTGGAGGGCTTTGTAGGTGAGGACCAGGATTTTGTAGGTGATCCGGTGGGAGATGGGAAGCCAGTGAAGTTGTTTGAGGACTGGACTGATGTGATGCCAGGATTTGGTGTGTGTGATGAGTCGGGCGGCTGCGTTCTGGACCAGTTGGAGTTGGTTGATGTAGGTGGAGCTGATGCCAAGGAGAAGTGAGTTGCAATAGTCCAGTCGGGAGGAGATGAAGGCCTGGATGAGTCTTTCAGCAGCGGGCGGTGTGAGAGAGGGTCTGAGTTTGGCGATGTTGCGGAGATGAAAGAAGGAGGTTTTAATGACATGGCGGATGTGAGGCTCAAGGGAGAGGGTGGAATCAAAGATCACGCCAAGGTTGCGGGCCTGGGGAGATGGGGAGACAGTGGTGTCGTCGATGGTGAGAGTGGGGTTTATATAAGCATGGGGTAATATAAGAGTGGGGTAATATAATAATATAAGCATCTGGATAAACAGGGTATGATTAGGAACAGTCAGCATGGATTTGTGCCTGGAAGGTCATGTTTGACTAATCTTCTTGATTTTTGTGAAGAGGTTACTAGGGAAATTGACGAGAGTAAAGCAGTGGATGTTGTCTATATGGGCTTTAGTAAGGCCTTTGACAAGGTTCCTCATTGAAGGTTGGTTAAGAAGGTTCAACTGTTGGGTATAAATGCAGGAGTAGCAAGATGGATTCAACAGTGGCTGAATGGGAGAAACTAGAGGGTAATGGTGGATCGGTGTTGGGTCCTTTGTTGTTTGTCATGTACATCAATGATCTGGATGAAGGTGTGGTAAATTGGATTAGTAAGTATGCAGATGATACCAAGATAGGGGGTGTTGTGGATAATGAAGGGGATTTCCAAAGCCTACAGAGTGATTTAGGCCATCTGGAAGAATGGGCTGAAAGATGGCAGATGGAGTTTAATGCTGATACATGTGAGGTGCTACACCTTGGCAGGACAAATCAAAATAGGACGAACATGGTAAATGGTAGGGAATTGAAGAATGCAGTTGAACAGAGGGATCTGGAAAACCATGCATACTTCCTTGAAGGTGGAATCTCATATGGATAGGATGGTAAAGAAAGCTTTTGGTATGCTAGCCTTTATAAATCAGAGCATTGAGTATAGAAGCTGGGGTGTAATGTTAAAATTGTACAAGGCATTGGTGAGACCAACTCTGGAGTATGGGGTACAATTTTGCTCGCCCAATTATAGGAAGGATGTCAACAAAATAGAGAGAGTACAGAGGAGATTTACTAGAATGTTGCCTGGGTTTCAACAACTAAGTTACAGAGAAAGGTTGAATAAGTTAGGTCTTTATTCTCTGGAGCGCAGAATGTTAAGGGGGGACTTGATAGAGGTCTTTAAAACGATGAGAGGGATAGATGTAGATCAGCTTCTCCCTTTGAGAATAGGGAAGATTCAAACAAGAGGACATGACTTCAGAATTCAGGGACAGAACTTTAGGGGTAATATGAGGGGGAACTTCTTTACTCAGAGAGTGGTGGCGGTGCGGAATGAACTTCCAGTGGAAGTGGTGGAGGCAGAGTCGTTGGTATTATTTAAAATAAATTGGATAGGCATATGGATGAGAAGGGAATGGAGGGTTATGGTATGAGTGCAGGCAGGTGGGACTAAGGGAAAAAAAGTTGTTCGGCACGGACTTGTAGGGCCGAGATGGCCTGTTTCCGTGCTGTAATTGTTATATGGTTATTTAGGTTTAGAACAATTCTGAGGCGGCAATGTTACTGTTCTCTGAGTGATGTGAGTCTTTTGGTTGTTCCTGCGCAGAGGTCATGACGGCAGATAATATACAACAGGTGCAGCAGCAGGCCATTCGTCCCTTCGATCGTGTGATCATGGCAGATCATCCTCAATCAGTACCGCGTTCTTGCCTTCTCCCCATATCCAGTTACAATATCTAGCTCTCTCTTGAAATTATCCAGAGAACCGCCCTCCGCAATTCACTGTGAGAAAAAGTGTGTCCTAGTCTCCTTTCTAAATGGCTTACCCCTTATTCTTAAACTGTGGTCCTTGTTCTGGATTCCCCAACATCGGGAACATGTTTCCTGCCTCTGGCGTGTCCAAACCCTTGATAAACCTATATGTTTCAATAAGATATCCTTTCATCCTTCTAAACTCCATAGTGTACAAGCCCCGCCGCTCAATTCTCCCAGCATAGGACAGTCCTGATAACCCTGGAATTAACCTTGTAAACCTACGCTGCACTCCTTAAATAGAAAGAATGCCCTTCCTCAAATTTGGAGACCAAAACTGCTCACAATACTCCTGGTGCGTTCTCACTAGGGCCATATACAACTGTAGAAGGATCTCTTTGCGCCTATACTCAAATCCTCTTGATATGAAGGTCGACATGCCACGCAATTTCTTCATTGTCTACTGTACCTGCATGCTTACTTTCATTGACTGTGGAACAAGGACCCCCATATCCCGTTGTGCACCCCCTTTCCCACTTGACACCAGTTAGATATTAATCCGCCTCCTGTGTTTGCTACCAAAGTGGACAACCTCACATTTATCCACATTCAACTGCATCTGCCATGCATCTGCCCATGTTTGTCCCATGGTATCGTCAGATCTATTCCAGGCAAGCAGGGATTGAATGGTTACCGGGATGAGCGGGAGTGTGGGGTTGAGGTGACAGTCAGTGAAGCCGCGATCACATTGAGTGGTGCTGCTGAGCGGAGGGGGGGGGGGGATTCTAGTCCGAGGTGAACTGTTGAACTAATTCCTCAACCTGTAGACCAGGTTGCCCAGTCCAGTCCACCTTCAAACTGGGCACCAGAAGCCTTAGAGAATCCCTGGAATTTGGCATTGCCTTGCTGAGTGAAACGGATTGAAGGGAGTCAGACAAACAACATGAGGTGGAGAGTTGGATCTGATGGAGTTTGAAACCATATTCCCTTTGCTGGAACAATGCCGCGCTCCCAATTACCATCCCTCAGCATCTATCGCCACAATTCCCAGTCTTTGGAGTTTCTCAATCAATTCCCTGAATAAATCATAACCTGTCTGTCTCAGCAGGGATTTCACTCGGCTGATGTCATTTGTTTGTGAATCATTTCAAAATCTCTGTTTCTAAACTCTGTTGAAACTTCACTGTCCCGGTGGGGACGGAAAATGGTATAACATCTCCAGGAATATTCTGCCTCATCATTTCATTCCGAGACATTACCGGTAGCTCACGGGGCACATCGCTGGGCAGACGAAATGTGGGAAAAGGTTTATGAATATTTAGACGTGGAGAAAATCCTCTACGTGATCATTGCTGCCGTTGGAGTCCCTGGTAAGTGAGAGATTGAGTAGAACAATTCAAGTTTTATAACTCCATCCGTGTGTGTGTTAACTGTTGTTGACCTGATACTGATCATATTACAAGTTCCCAACTGATGATCGTTGTACAAGTAGATGTGAAGAATATCAATCGTCTCAGTGAAATATTTGTGAATTAACCCTGATGTGATTTTTCTTATTTTCAGACAGCTGAAACAAAGCCTCTTTTTATCCCACTGCTGCCGGGAGCCACTAGAATGTTGTTCTTGCGTTCAGTGGCATCTTGCCCAGAGTTGTCCCAGTGCTCGGGACAGGCAGGCAGGCAGCTCTCCGGGACGGTGTAACTGGGAGAGAGGGTTTCACATTGTGAATTTCACGGTGTGTAGGTTATTGATCAGAGTGAACAGCCGCTCCTGCGGACACTGTGTCACACTGTGGAGTCTGTCTGTCACAGTCGGATTCCACCCATAGCCTGTTGAACATTAATTGGATCCATCTCCTTGACCAGTGGCCGCGGATCTACCGGCGTGCCTGTGTGTGTGTGTGTGTGTGTGTGTGTGTGTGTGTGTGTGTGTGTGTGTGTGTGTGTGTGTGTGTGTGTGTGTGTGTGTGTGTGTGTGTGTGTGTGTGTGTGTGTGTGTGTGTGTGTGTGTGTGTGCGCGCACGCGCGCGCGCGTGTGTGTGTGTGTGTTTGTGTGTGTGTGTTGTTACTGAACTGAACTCACTGTGGAATGAATCCTTTAACGGAGCCACTCTGCTGCCGGATTCCATGGTGTCCCTGCCTTCCCTCTGGAAGTCTCCCTCCTCGTCCCCATCAGATGCCGAGTTCCCAGAGATCTGGTTAAATGCGGCCGGCCGCTCAAGGTTAAGTCTGTGAAACCGGCCCCATCATAGACTTTGAGCAGCAGCAGGGTTAACTATAGAAAGGACCATTGTGCCTATTGCAGCGGTGGCTGCTCGTTCCCTCCTCGCCTGTCGCCTTATCTCTTTTTCCCCTGAAGCGGGCAGGCAGGTCGGGCACAGTCGGAGCCGGCTCTGACATTGTTAAACTTGTAGCAGCCGCGCACCGACTCCAACACTCCTGATCTTGAGCTGAAAGTGGAGGCGGTGTTCAGCCCCGGAGACCGTGTTGAGTAAATGCCCAGTGTCCGTTCCCTTGTCTTTCCGCAGTGAATTTAGTGGCGATTGTGATCCTGTCCCGGGGAAAGTGCGGCCTCTCCACCTGCACCACTCGCTACCTGGTGGCCATGGCAGCGGCCGATCTACTGGTCCTCATCACCGAGGTCATTTTGTTACGGCTCCGAAAGCGATACTTTTATAGTAGTTTCCTGTCCATCACTCCTGTGTGCAGTTTTATCATTGTACTGATGACTGCAGCTATAGACTGTTCTGTCTGGTTCACCGTCACTTTCACCTTTGATCGGTTTGTCGCCATTTGTTGCCAGAAGCTGAAAACTAAATATTGCAGCGGGAAAACTGCGGCTGTGGTTCTGGCAACAGCCGGCGTTCTGCTCTGTCTGAAAAACATTCCCCGCTACTTCACATATGAACCTCGGACAATCATCGACAATGTCCCGTGGGGCTGTAACCTGGTGGGCAATGTTTTCACTGACCCCGGGTGGGTGGCATTTGACTGGATCGACATAGTTTTAACTCCGTTCCTACCTTTCGCTGTAATCCTGCTGCTCAACGGTCTGACAGAATGCCACATTTTAGTGGCCAATCGGGTCCGTAAGGGGCTGAGGGGTCAGAGCAAGGAGGAGAACCGCAGTGACCCGGAGATGGAGAGCAGGAAGAGGTCTATTGTTTTACTCTTCACCATCACCGGCAGTTTCATCCTTCTGTGGATGACGCTGGTTGTACACTTCGTCTATTATCAGATCACAGGGACTGCAACTGGCCGGAATGATTCTCAATGGATCTTTAACGAGGTCGGGTATTTGCTGAGGAATCTCAGCTGCTGCACCAACACATTTATTTACGCGGTGACCCAGTCCAAGTTCAGGGAGCAGGTGAAGAGCGCGGTAAAATATCCGCTTACCTCAGTGCTTCGACTCATTAACAAATCCGCGCCCTGAGCGCATCCATCCCAGAGGCGGCCGCAGTCTCTCCGCTCCGGGCTCCGACTTCTGTCATTCACCGCGGGAGCCAAGAGGGAGGGAGGAGCTGGCCAAGGTTAATTGGAAAGATACCCCAGCAGGAAAGAGAGTGGATCAACAATGGCAGGTGCTTCTGCGAATAATACAGAAGGTGTTTAAGAATGAACTGCAGATACTGGAAAATCGAAGGTACACAAAAATGTTGGAGAAACTCAGCGGGTGCAGCAGCATCGATGGAACAAAGGAAATAAGCAACGTTTCGTGCCGAAACCCTTCTTTAGACAATACATAGGATGCAGGATCAGTTCATTCCAAAGATGGAGAAGGATTCCAAGGGGAGTGAGTAAGGGGCGACCGTGGCTGACAAGGGACGCCAGGGACTGGATAAAAATTAAAGAGAAGAGGTACAACGTAGTAAAGATGAGCGGGAAGCAAGAGGATTGGGTATAGTTTATAAAGAACAACAGACGATAACCAAAAATACATTACTGAGAGAAAAGATACGATGGTAATCTAGCCAAGAATATAAAGCAGGATAGTGAAAGCTTATTTTTGTATGTGTGGAGGAAAACAATAGTTCAGACCAAAGTTGGACCCTTGAAGACCGAAAAAGGTGAATGTATTATGGGGATCAAGGAGATGGCCAATGAGTTAAGCTGGTACTTTGGATCTGTATTCACTAAGAAGGGCACAAACAATGTTCCTGATATACTAGTGGCCAGATGATGTGGGGTGACGGAGGAACTGAAATAAATATAACATAAAGAAACGCTATAAACGTTGGTTGAGAAGAAGTTGAGAACATTTGACTTTTGAAGTAACTGATATTTAAATGTCTTTGTCAAGATGGCGGAATTCTTACATGCGGCAAAGTCTAGTCAGTTATCAGATTTGGAATGCGTAACCAAGGTCGAATCTGCACTTCGATGAGAAAAAAGGGAGTCGCGGTACAAGTAACACCCTAATTAAAGGGAGTGGGAATTAACAATTTAGTCATAAAAAGATGTGTTTGATCTTAGACTCACATATAAAATAATGATTTAACATCGTTTTATTATAGTTTGTTTACAGACTAGCATATAAAGTATTGATTCAACATAAATGTATTAATCTAAAATTAAATAGTATAAAGAATAGAGAATCATAACCCCTGACGGGGGTGGATTTATTCTAATTTGCAAACGGACTGGTAGATTAGTGACGGTGACTTAATAATATACTAATATGGGTGTAACTAATTCGGAAATGTATTTCATGAAATGTTTTATACAGTTGAAATTAGATGGAAGGGAATTGATTTAAACATGAGGTAATTGGAAGATAGCCGAGAATCTACTCTAGGTTAACCCCTTTCAATCTGAAGGAGTACTTTACTGCAAGACAATGGCTTAGAGCAATGAAGTCTAATATAACAATTGGTAGTACATAGTAAATACATATTCGTGAAAAGACTTAATCAGATTTAGATGTTGGATGTATTTCTGTATACCTTTGTACGGACTCCTCCTCGTTCCGTTATTAGTTGGCAAAGGGGGTGTATGTTAATAAACAACGACGGAAGTCGAAAACATCATGTCTACCTCATTTTGGTGGGTTCTTACTGGTAGTGCAGTGTTTTATCACTACACTGCAGTACTTGGGGGGTTATTTAATCACTTTTAATTTTTTGGGTTTTTTAAGGATATATTTTAAAGGGTTGTCCCTATAATACCAATACTAGATAAGCACACACTCCACACATGGAAGATCAAGGCATTGCGTTGCACCATATGACATACATGTATTACATTAATTAAAAATGCAAGACATTACACAAAATAAAATAGGTCGAATCGCGTTTTGCAGCTGAAACGTAAGGGGTATGAATGATCCAAACAAAACTGGTAATATATTGGTACAATTTAAATCATTAAATGCCGAAATAATCTTCTTATAATTCGAAATTATAATTCGAAAAGGAATACCATTTAAACCAAAGAATAAAATAATAGACAAAAATGTGAGGTATGTCATAGTTACGGGAGAAATAAACTCGATCTCAGTTACCTTGGTAAATATTTATGCGCCTAACTTTGATAATCCTCATTTCTTTAACACGATTTTGAATTTAATCTCAGAATTTAATAATCAAAATGTGATATTTGGAGGAGATTTCAATTGCGTTCTCGAAAATTATTTGGATAATCAACACAACAAAAAAGGCTACACATTAAATCAAAATCTAGTTAACTCTTAAATACATACGTAAAACATGCAAATCTAACAGATGTGTGGAGAATTGCAAACCCAGCTGGACGGGAATATTCCTTCTACTCAATGGTACACAAAACCTACTCACGAATTTATTAGTTTTTAGTTGATACGAAACTAATTCAATTTACATCAAATCCCAAATACCATATCAGTATCATTTCAGATCATGCGCCATTAACTTTCTTCTTAATAATAGAATGAATGACCAATAAAAAATTGTCTTGGAGATTTAATCCACAAATTGTAAACAACCCTCAGGGTTGTGCATGTTTAAGACAACAGATGGAATTATGTTTTTTAGACCAATGATACACCAGGTTTATTACCCTCATTACTATGGTAATCGTTTAAGGCATTTATCAGAGGATCGATAATTTCATATCAGGCGTTTCGAAATTAAAAAAAATAAGATGGAACAAGGCAGTGATTGTGTGGAGATTTAAATTGTCCAATATAGACTGGGAAACACATTCTGTAAATGAGCTGCATGGTTTGGAGTTTGTAAAATGTGTGCAGGATATGTTTTTTTTGCAACAATATATAGAGGTACCCACTAGAGAAGGGGCGGTGCTGGACCTCCTGTTAGGAAATGAGACAGGTCTGGTGGCGGAGGTGTGCGTTGGGGAGCACTTCGGGTCCAGTGATCACAATACCATTAGTTTCAATATAATTTTGGAGAGGGTCAGAACTGGACCTAGGGTTGAGATTTTTAATTGGAGGAAGGATAACGTTGAGGAGATGCGAAAGTATTTAAAATGAGTGAATTTGGACATTCTGTTTTATGGGAAGGATGTAGAAGAGAAATGGAGGACCTTTACAGGTGAAATTTTATGTGTACATAATCTTTATGTCCCTGTTCGGTTGAAAGGAAATAGTAAAATTGGAAAGAGCCATGGTTTTCAAGGAACATTGGACATTTGGTTCGGAAAAAGAGAGAGATCTACAATAATTATAGGTAGCATGGAGTTAATGAGGTGCTTGGGCAGTATAAAGAATGTTAAAATATTCTAAAGAAAGAAATTAGAAAAGCTTAAAGAAAATATGAGGTTGCTTAGGCAAGTACGGTGAAAGTAAACCCAAAGGGGTTCTACTGCTATTTTAATAGCAAAATGATAGCGAGGGATAAAATTGGTCCAAGAGAGTCGGAGTGGACAGCTATCTGCAGAGCCAAAAGAGATGGGGGGATATTGAATAATTGATTTTCTTCGGTATTCACCAATGAGAAGGATATTGAATTATGTGGGGTAAGGAAAACAAGTAGAGTAGCTATGGCAATTATGAGTTTCAAATAAGTGGAAGTAATGACACTTTTGAAAAATATAAATGTGGATAAGTCTCCAGGTCTCGACAGGATATTTCCTAGGATATTGAGGGAAGTTAGTGTAGACATCGCAGGGGCTGTGGCAGCACTATTTCAAATGTCATTAGAAACGGGAATAGTGCCGGAGGATTGGCATATTGCGCATGATGTTCCATTGTTTAAAAGGGGTTCTAAGTGTAAACCTAGCAATTATAGACCTGTTAGTTTGAAGTCAGTGGTGGGCAAAGTAATGGAAATGATACTTAGAGATAACATATATAAGCATCTGGATAAACAGGGTATGATTATGAACAGTCAGCGTGGTTTGTTCCTGGAAGGTCATGTTTGACTAGTCTTCTTGAATTCTTTGAAGAGGTTACTAGTGACATTGACGAGGTAAAGCAGTGGATGTTGTCTATATGGACTTCAGTAAGGCCTTTGACAAGTTTCCTCATGAAAGTTTGGTTAAGAATGTTCAATTGTTGGGTACTAATGGTGAAGTAGCACGGTGGATTCAACAGTGGCTGAATGGGAGATGCCAGAGAGTAATGGTGGATGGTTGTTTGTCAGGTTGGAGGCCGGTGACTAGTGGGGTGCCACAGGGATCTGTGTTGGGTTGGTCCACTGTTGTTTGTCATGTACATCAATGGTCTGGATGTTGGTGTGGTAAATTTAATTAGTAAGTATGCAGATAATACCAAGATAGGTGGTGTTGTGGATAATGAAGTAGATTTTCAAAGTCTACAGAGAGATGTAGGCCCTTTGGAAGAGTGGGCTGAAAGATGGCAGATGGAGTTTAATGCTGACAAGTGTGAGATAGAAAACATAGAAACATAGAAATTAGGTGCAGGAGTAGGCCATTCGGCCCTTCGAGCCTGCACCGCCATTCAATATGATCATGGCTGATCATCCAACTCAGTATCCCGTACCTGCCTTCTCTCCATACCCTCTGATCCCCTTAGCCACAAGGGCCACATCTAACTCCCTCTTAAATATAGCCAATGAACTGGCCTCGACTACCCTCTGTGGCAGAGAGTTCCAGAGATTCACCACTCTCTGTGTGAAAAAAGTTCTTCTCATCTCGGTTTTAAAGGATTTCCCCCTTATCCTTAAGCTGTGACCCCTTGTCCTGGACTTCCCCAACATCGGGAGCAATCTTCCTGCATCTAGCCTGTCCAACCCCTTAAGAATTTTGTACGTTTCTATAAGATCCCCTCTCAATCTCCTAAATTCTAGAGAGTATAAACCAAGTCTATCCAGTCTTTCTTCATAAGACAGTCCTGACATCCCAGGAATCAGTCTGGTGAACCTTCTCTGCACTCCCTCTATGGCAATAATGTCCTTCCTCAGATTTGGAGACCAAAACTGTACGCAATACTCCAGGTGTGGTCTCACCAAGACCCTGTACAACTGCAGTAGAACCTCCCTGCTCCTATACTCAAATCCTTTTGCTATGAAAGCTAACATACCATTCGCTTTCTTCACTGCTTGCTGCACCTGCATGCCCACTTTCAATGACTGGTGTACCATGACACCCAGGTCTCGCTGCATCTCCCCTTTTCCTAGTCGGCCACCATTTAGTTACATCTTGGCAGGACAAATCAAAATACGACTGGTGGTAAATGGTAGCGAATTGAGGAATGCAGTTGAACAGAGGGATCTAGGAATAACTGTGCATTGTTCGCATAAGGGGGAATATCATGTAGATAGGGTGGGAAATACATCTTTTGGTGTGCTGGCCTTTTTGAAATCGGAGCATTGAGTATAGAAGTTGGGATGTAATGTTAAAATTGTACCAGGCTTTTATGAAGCAAATTCTGGAGTATGTTGTACAATTTTAGTCGCCTAATGATAGGAAGGATGTCAACAAAATAGAGAGAGTACAGAGGAGGTTTACTAGAAAAAAGGGGGGAAATTAATTTTCTTTCAAAATACTATATTTATTCCAATCAATACCTACACACATAACTATTTTTTTTGATTGACTCATACATTACAAATTTCATATTGGACTATAAGTCCCATAGAATTCAACGAAGACATGTATGTAAACCTAAAGAATGCGGTGGACTCACACTTCCCAACTTTATGTACTGCCATTGGGAAGTGAACATTAAACGTATCATTAATATTAAAAATATAATAATATTATCTGAATGGTGGCCGATTAGGAAAAGGGGAGATATAACGAGACCTGTGTGTTATGGTACACCAGTCATTGAAAGTATGCATGCAGGAGCAGCAGGCAGTGAAGAAATCGAATGGTATGCGAGCATTCATAGCAAAAGTATTTGAGTATAAGAGCAGGGAGGTTCTACTGCAGTTGTACATGGTCTTGGTGAGACCACACCTGGAGTGTTGCGTACAGTTTTCGTCTCCTATTCTGAGAAAATACATTTTTTGCCATAGAGAGGGTAAAGATAATGTTTACAAGACTGATTCCTGGGATGTCTGGACTTTCATATGAAGAAAGACTGAATAGACTCGGCTTGTACTCGCTAGAATTTAGAAGACTGAGGGGGTATCTTATAGACACGTACAACAGTCTTAAAGGGTTGGACAGGCTAGATGCAGGAAGATTGTTCCCGATGTTGGGGAAGTCCAGAACAAGGGGTCACATTTTAAGGATAAGGGGGAAATCTTTTAGGACCGAGATGAGAAAAACATTTTGTAACACAGAGTGGTGAATCTCTGGAATTTTCTGCCACAGAAGGTTGTTGAGGTCAGTTCATTTGCTATATTTAAGAGTGAGTTAGATGTGGGCCTTGTGGCTAAAGGGATCAGGGGGTATGGAGAGAAGGCAGGTACAGGATACTGAGTTGGATGATCAGCCATGATCACATTGAATGGCGGTGCAGGGCCGAATGGCCTACCCCTGCACCTAATATCTTTGTTACTATTTTTCTATAATGTACAGTTAATCACAACAGGCAGAATGGACAATAATGGAGAAGGGGGATTGCACTCCTTTTAACATAGGAGCGATCCTTTTCTTCCCTATAAAACTGAAGAACACAATATATAAGAGAAACCCGATGATTCACAGCACAATACGAATTTGGAGACAAATAAAATCCTCTCTTAAATTAAGAAATCTTTCGCTTCTCTCATCGATAGTTAACAGCACGGCGTTCAAGCCATCGACTATTGACAAAACGTTTACCCTCTGGGAACGATTAGAAATTAAGACTTGGGAAGATGTGCTTGAAGAGGGAAAACCTTTACCATTCCAAGACTTACAGCTTAAATACAATTTTGAAAACAAGCAATATTTTTGATACTTACAAACACGAGATTATTTGAAAAAACACTCACAAGATTATTAAAATTTGAATTTGGACCTTCGAGAAGAAGGCATGAATAGAGAGGTAGAATTGGATCACCGAACATCATATTTTATAATAATATTTAAAATATAGAGATAAGAAAAGAATGGGAACAAGAATTGGCTACAGAAATTCCCAAAGACAGATGGGAGGATTATGTGTCATATGTACACAAATGTTCAATTAACGTTAGACATACATTGATCTAATTTAAAATTGTGCACAGATTATATTACTCAAAAACACAACTAAATAAAATATTTCCAAACGTCCCTCCCTTATGTGACAAGTGCCTCACTAAAGAGGCAACAATAGCACACTCATTTGGTTCCTGTGCAAAACCTCAAAATGTTTGAAGGACATTTTTGAAAACTTGTAAAACATATTTAAATAAATACTGGACCCAAATAGAGAATTGATTAACTTCGGAGCAAGGGAAGCTTGTACTGATCTAACTATATTTCAAAGATGTCTCCTAAGCTATGGTTTTATAACGGCAAAACTTATACTTAAGTTCAGGAAAAACGCTCCTATCGCAACGTTTAAAATGTGGATCACAATTATGTCGGAAATATTACATCTCGAAAAAATGAGAGCAGGGAAACAAAACCGATTCTCATGAATATGGTCACCTTTTATTGATTTGTTACAAGTATACTATGGTCCAGCATAACCTTAGAAGGTTGTTGTTTTAGAACTAGATGATGGGTGTGAATCGTTATGAATTAGGTACATCCCTTTATTTTTTGTTTAGCGCTACCTTCTTTGGATTCTTTACTTATTTCGTTTCCCATCCTAAGGCCCTCTTCTCTTTGGGGCATTGTTTTCCTTTCCTTTTTCTTTCCTTTTTCTTTTCTCACACTCAAGCACGCAATTTACTGATCCTTCATCATTCATTTAATGCCAATTACTGCGGACTACACTTCACTACTATTCTTATTCTTCTCTTCTTTATCTTTTATTTATTTCTATTATATGTCAAACTTTATTTTAAAAAATAGAAGTTGTACACGAAATGTATTATGTTGCATACAATGCTTCTAATAAAAAATAATAAAAATATAGATGTAATACAATCATCACTACATACATATATCCCCCGCTCAGAGGACGTCAAGAAAGGCTTGGTAGATTAGTTTTAAGTCTCGACTTATAGGAGTCGATGGAGAGAACTGTTCTGATGGGAAGAGGGATGCTGTTCCACAAAGTCTTGGAGCTGCAACCGCAAAGGCACGGTCGCCCCTGAGTTTATGCGTACACCGCGGGGTGTTCAGCAACCCTAAGTCGGCCGATCTGTGGGACCTGGAGTGGGTGTGGTGGGTGAGAGGACTTTTAATGTAGGTGGGGGCAAGCCCATTAAGGTCTTTGGAGATATACAGGAGGATCATGATTTTTTCCGGAACCGCACAGGGAGCCATATAACCATATAACCATATAACAATTACAGCTGTCACAGTCTGCCCTCTCCTCATTCTCATCCACTTCACCTCCCAGTACTTTTCCACCGGTCCCTCCTTCTCCTCACCTGCCTGCCTGCCACTCCCCTCTCATCAGCCCAACTCTCCTCACCTGTTGCACTCAGTTGCCTCTGATCACCTATTAACCCGGTATATAGACTCTCCTCACCATTCACACAGTGCCAGATTGTTCTCAGCATTCATGCAAGACTCTCGAGCGATTTCCCGACTGCCTACACGGATTCGAACCTGCCTGCCCCTGACCATTCCGTCCTGTCGTCTTCCCGGATATCACCTCAGCCTTCTGTCCCCGAACACGGCCTTTGTCCCGTACCTCCAGGTTTCTGTCTGCCTCTCTCCTGGGCTGTTTGGTGTATCCCTGCAACGGCTCCTCGACTTCCTGCCTGTCTTCGACTCTCCTTTCGTCTGTCCCTCGCTGGTATGTTTGCATCGTGTGTTGGATCTCCTGGTTACCGGACCTTCCGCTACCCCGACTACGTCCCCTGCCTGCCCATGTTCGGAATCCTCGCTCAATCCTGAGCCTCTGTGTGAGTATGGTGTACCCATTCCTGTGTTACTACTCTGTGTTACAGTATCGTAATAAAGTTCATTACCAATTATACCTGCGTGATTCTGTGCTGCTATTGGGTCGAAGTCATACCCGTTATAGTACAATCTGGCCAACAATGGACTCAGCGCACACAACGTCTCCGTCAAACCGCTTCGAGAGGATTGAGCACACGCTCCTGCAGCACGAAGCTATGCTCACTGCCTCCAACTCCGAGGTTCGACAGGCTGTCAAGCCAAGAGCAGGCATTGGTTGCACTAGCCAACCAGGTCCAATAGCTGACGACCACCCTCGCCCAGGCTACACCCCATGCTTCGCCTCCGGCTCCGACAGCACTAGCTCCCGGTCCGCCAGAACCATCACCTGAGCCCCGGGTGGGAACCCCGGGGCGCTACGCTGGAGACCCGGAGGGCTGCAACCCATTCATCACGGACTGTTCCATTCTCTTCGCCCTACAGCCCTACACCTTCGCCCAGGAAGCGGCGAGAGTGGCGTTTACCATTAATCACCTGACTGGCAGAGCTCGGCTGTGGGGAACGGCTGAATGGGAGCGACGCACGCCGGCTTGCTCCTCTTTCCAGGCCTTCGCCGCGGAGCTTCGCAAGGTGTTCGGTGAGATTTCGATGGGTCCGGACGCTGCGGTAGGTCTGCTGGGATTGGGCCAGGGGAACCAGACCGTCGCTGACTTCGCCATCGACTTTCGCACCAGGGCCCGTCAGAGTGATTGGAACGCCCCGGCCCAGTGTGACGCTTTCTTGCTGGGCTTGAATGGCTATATCGAGGATGAGTTGGTGTCCCACGACCTTCCCTCTTCTCTCGATGGGCTTATCGAGCTAACGACCCGTCTGGACCGACGCATCCTGGCGAAACGTCGGGAGAGGCGACAGGGACTGGCGGTCCGCCAGCTATCCACCCAAGCTCGTTTTCCTCCGGAGACTGGACTACCCTCGTCGGGGCAACCGTCGAGGCAACCCGAACCCATGCAGGTGGGTCGCACCAGTCTCACCCCCGAGGAACGGGAACGTCGGCGTCGGGTGAACCTCTGTCTCTACTGTGGCCTGGCGGGTCATTACATCTCCAAGTGTCCAGTAAAAGGGCCAGACTCGCCAGTAGCGGAGGAATTACTGGTGAGTCGAACCTCTGAACTTTCCTCTGCCCGACGCCCTATTTGTCATGCCCGTCTGCGGTTGTCTGATGGTTCTCACGCCCTCGACACCTTCATAGACTCTGGTTGTGACATTAATCTTATGTACATGGAACTAGCCCGTCAGCTAGGCATCAGTTGTGTTCCCCTGCCTAAACCTGTTCCCTCTAACGCCCTCGACGGTCATCTCCTGGGGACTGTTTCTCTCAGTGCGCATGCTCCTGTCTGGTAATCAACATGAGACCATCCAGTTCCACATCCTGCAGTCTCCCCGTCTTCCCCTCATCCTGGGTTACCCCTGGCTTCGGCGACACAACCCCAACATCGACTGGAGGACGGGGGTCATCTTGGGTTGGAGCCCTTCCTGCCACCAAGTGTGCCTGAAGCAAGCCTAACCTCCTCAACCGGCCACCTGCTCCAGTACTGCTCCAGATCTGACGGGGGTCCCAGCCGAGTATCATGACTTTGGGGAGGTTTTTAGCAAGTCTAGGGCCACCTCCCTTCCTCCTCATCGGCCCTATGACTGCGCCATAGACCTCCTGCCTGGTTCCGCTCCTCCTAGGGGTCGCCTTTACTCCCTGTCCGCCCCTGAGAGAGGAGCCATGGAGAAATACATAAACGACTCCTTGGCTGCTGGTCTCATCCGTCCCACCTCGTCTCCTGCTGGGGCTGGGTTCTTCTTCGTGGAGAAGAAGGACAAATCTCTGCGTCCCTGCATAGATTACCGGGGGCTCAACGGCATCACGGTGAAGAATCGCTAGCCTCTCCCACTCATCTCCTTTGCTTTCGAGCTCCTGGAGGGGGCTACCATCTTTTCGAAGTTGGATCTACGCAACGCCTACCACTTGGTCCGCGTCAAAGAGGGAGATGAGTGGAAGACCGCCTTCAACACTCCCACGGGACATTATGAATATCTGGTGATGCCCTTTGGCCTCACCAACGCCCCGGCCGTCTTCCAGGCTTTGGTCAATGACGTTCTCAGAGACATGTTGAACAAGTACGTGTTCGTCTATATTGATGACATCCTCATCTTTTCACGGACCAAGGAGGAACACGTAAACCACGTCCAGGCAGTTCTACATCGGCTCCTGGAGAACTCGCTCTTCGTTAAAGCTGAGAAGTGCGAGTTTCACTCCCCGTCAGTCTCCTTCCTAGGATACATCGTTGGCCAAGGGAACATCAAGATGGACCCCGCCAAGGTCTCTGCTGTCACCACCTGGCCTGTTCCTGACTCCTGCAAGTAGCTCCAAAGGTTCCTGGGGTTCGCCAATTTTTACCGACGGTTCATCCGTGGCTACAGTACTATGGCCGCACCCCTCACGGCACTCACCTCCTCCAAGGTTCCGTTCCGATGGTCTGCCGCGGCCGACGAAGCTTTTTAGACACTCAAGACACGGTTTACATCGGCCCCCATCCTCCAAGTTCCGGACTCAGAGACACAGTTTGTGGTGGAGGTGGACGCCTCCGACGTGGGGTTGGGAGCTGTTCTGCCCCAGCGGGCTGCCGGGGACCAGAAGCTCCGTCCATGCGACTTCTTCTCCCGATGCCTGACCCCTGCTGAGAGGAATTATGACATTGGCAACCGAGAACTGTTGGCGGTTAAGTTGGCGTTGGAGGAATAGCGTCACTGGCTGGAGGGAACCGAGCAGCCTTTCTTGGTTTGGACTGACCACAAGAACCTCGAATACCTCCAGTCAGCCAAGAGGCTCAACTCTCGTCAGGCCCGCTGGTCTCTCTTTCTCACCCGCTTCAACTTCTCCCTCTCCGACCGACCTGGGTCCCGCAACGTGAAGCCCGATGCCCTCTCTCGACAGTTCTTCGCGAAGGAGGAGCCTGCCTCTGGCCCCAACACCATCCTCCCGTCCACGCACAGGGTTGCCTCCCTCACCTGGGAAGTGGAGGAGAGGGTCAAGGCGGCCTTGGAGAACCAGCCGGGACCCAGCGCATGCCCTCCTGATCGCCTGTTTGTGGTTTCTGCCCTGCGGTCCGACGTCCTTCAGTGGGCCCACAGCTCTCGACTCACCTGTCATCCCGGCATTCAGCGGACCAAGGAGATGGTGCTACGGAGGTTCTGGTGGGCATCGCTGGAGGGGGACACTCGGGAGTTTGTCTACGCCTGTCCCGTTTGCAACCAGCACAAGGTCTCACACCAAGCTCCTGCGGGTCATCTGCTTCCACTGCCTGTACCCCATCGACAACGGTCCCACATCTCCCTGGAATTCGTTACCGGCCTGCCTCCATCCAGTGGTCACACCACCATCCTGACCGTGGTCGATAGATTTAGCAAGATGGCTCACCTCGTGCCCCTGCCCACGCTTCCGTCAGCCAAGGAGACTGCCGAGCTCATGTTACTCCACGTCTTCAGGCTCCATGGTCTCCCCGTCGATGTGGTCTCCGACCTGGGACCCCAGTTTGCCTCTGTGTTCTGGAGGGAGTTCTGCACGCTTGTGGGAGCCACCGTGAGTCTGACGTCCGGATTTCATCCCCAGTCCAACGGCCAAACTGAAAGGAAAATCAGGAGATGGAGACGGCGCTGCGGTGTATGGTGTCCAAGCATCCCTCCTCCTGGTCCCAGCAGTTGTTGTGGGTGGAGTACGCCCACAACACCCTGACAAGCTCGGCCACTGGGCTCTCCCCTTTCCAGTGTGCCTACGGGTTCCAGCCTCCACTGTTCCCGGCGCTGGAGAAAGAGGTTTCCTGCCCGTCCGTCCAGGCCTTCATTCGTCGCTGCCGCAGGACGTGGACCCAAGCCAGGGCGGCTCTTCTCCGCTCCGTGGACCGTTACGCCACGGCTGCCAACCGTCACCGCACCCAGGCCCCCACCTACCTCGCGGGGCAGAATGTGTGGCTGTCGACCCGGGACCTTCCCTTGAGGGTGGAGTCCAAGAAGTTGGCACCCAAGTTCATCGGTCCCTTTGAGATCCAGAAGGTCATCAACCCAGCGGCTGTGAGGCTCAAGTTGCCTCGTTCCATGCGGGTCCATCCTACGTTCCACGTGTCCAGAATAAAGCCAGTCCGGGAGAGCTCCCTGGTCCCCGCAGTCCCTCCTCCTCCACCTCCTCGTCTCATCGACGGAGGCCCCGCCTTTACGGTGCACCGCCTCCTGCGCTCCCGCCGTCGCGGGAGGGGTCTCCAATACTTGGTCGATTGGGAGTGTTACGGTCCAGAGGAGAGGTCCTGGGTTCCTGCTCGACACATCCAGGACGCTTCCCTCATCAGGGAGTTTCACAGGCGTCATCCCGACCAGCCGTCCAAGTCCGCCACTCCTAGAGGGTTCGCCGCCCCTGAGACTCTGTCCCCTCTTCCGTCTGAGGCGCCCAGTGACGACGAGACGGAGCTTTCCCTCTGATGCTATGGAGGAGGATGCGGACATGGATGTCTCGGACGAATATTAGCCCTCCTCCGGTCCCCCTCCTCCCATCCGACTCTGCGTGGGATTGGGTTTATTTTATTTATTGTTTTTTCTTTTTTTGTTTTGGGACATCAGGAGCCGTCCCTTGAGGGGGGGGGGGGTTCTGTCACAGTCTGCCCTCTCCTCATTCTCATCCACTTCACCTCCCAGTACTTTTCCACCGGTCCCTCCCTCTCCTCCCCTGCCTGCCTGCCACTCCCCTCTCATCAGCCCAACTCTCCTCACCTGTTGCACTCAGTTGCCTCTGATCACCAATTAACCCGGTATATAGACTCTCCTCACCGTTCACACACTGCCAGATTGTTCTCAGCATTCATGCAAGACTCTCCAGCGTTTTCCCGACTTCCTGCCTGGCTTCAACTCTCCTTTCGTCTGTCCCTCGCTGGTTTGTTTCCATCGTGTGTTGGATCTCCTGGTTACCGGACCTTCCGCTACCCCGACTACGTCTCCTGCCTGCCCCTCTGCGGAATCCTCTCTCAATCCTGAGCCTCTGTGTGAGTACGGCGTACCCATTCCTGTGTTACTACTCTGTGTTACAGTATAGTAATAAAGTTCGTTACCAACTATACCTGCCTGATTCTGTGCTGCTATTGGGTCCAAGCTATACCCGTTACAATATGTGTGTGTGTGTGTGTGAATATACATATGTGTGTGTGTGTGTGAATATATATATGTGTGTGTGTGAATATATATGTGAGTGTGTGAATATATATGTACGTGTGTGAATATATATGTGTGCGTGTGAATATATATG